>NC_049995.1:6523907-6538495 GCF_000003815.2 Branchiostoma floridae
AAACGAGTATTTTTACACTTTTTTGTTATCATTTTAGTCATATCATTGCGTTTTGCATGGTGATCCCATCATAGGGTCATGCGAAAACTCAGATAGGGTCATGCGAAAACCTTTCGTGTTCTGTTCAGTATAAACTACTCATTTTCATGTATTTTGGTTCCATCTCAACGATTTGTATGCTTTTAAAGAAACGATGAACCCGTATTCAGAGGAAGGAGGTTCATACTTCATGAATGATTTAATGAGAAGACATACTCTAAAAATTTAGGTCTGTCATCCCAGGGGCTGAATTGATGTTAGACTTTACATAGATTTAAAATCGGTGAACAAGAGAATCAAATATTATTAACAATCAAAATACTACAGAAGGAAAGCTTGATTGAAACTGCTAGGCAAGAGACATGGTTAAAAAGAGACGCCCAAGCTAGTACAGAGTACGATTCCAATTGATTTTCCTCTGGGTTTTTTTTTCTCAGGCCGTGCCCCCGGCCATTGCTGGGATCCCGGTGTGCCTACCAATGGGAACAGGGATAACAACAGCACGAGCTTTGCGCCTGGACAGACCGTCAGGTACACCTGTATGGCCGGGTACCAGCTGTGGGGAGCTGCCAACATCACCTGCCAGTCTGACGGGACGTGGAGCGATGCTACACCAACTTGTGAAGGTTAGCATATAAACCATTGAAGTTATCTACACACACACGTGCGCGCGCGCTGACACGCACACAAACAAACACACACACGCGCCCTCGCGCGCACACACACATAAGTCATTTGAAAGAGACTACGAAATTGGCTTAAGTTATCATAAGGATTGATTTTGACAGTACCATATGTTTGTGGAGTGTATGTTTCATGTACCGACAATGTACATAATTATACTTAAAGGTAAGACTAGACTTGAGACTATTAGTACTAGTTATCTCCATGTATCATTTTCAAATTTAAAGTGACCTGGGTTATAGAAATAGTCTCAACGTCAAATTCAAAAATATGTCTTGTAAAGTAAGTATGATATTTTCTACAGGTTGTCCCACTGGTTACACCGCATACGGAGGTTCATGCTTCAAGGCGAACAGCCAAGAGACAACCTACAGCCATGCCAGGGAAATGTGTGCAGCGGACGGAGGGATTCTGGCCATGCCTAAAGACGCAGGCGTGGACAGCTTCCTAAGGGGACTGAAGAACGTCTTGGATGCCATCTCACGTTTCTGGATCGGCCTGAGCGATCAGAACGACGAGGGTGAGTGGATGTGGGAAGACGGGACTACACACGACACCATCGGGGACTGGAGCAACTGGCAGCTGGGGGAACCTAACGATAACCAGGGAGGAGAAGACTGTGCGAACTACGGTGGTTCCGGATGGAATGACGCACCGTGCTCCTCTGCGTACAAGTTCATCTGCCAACTGAAAGAAGGTAGATTTCATAATATTATATTCACCATCAGCCAGGCATTGGCGTTGTTACTTTTTCTTCTGTGAAATTAGTGACGTTTCATTGGCCTATAGTGGAATTTTCAGAAATGTGTTCAGTTCAATCTGTGTTTTTTTTTCATTTTATGATTAGTTTGCCAAGAAGGATATGTTTTTGCTGTGGCGTTTGGTTGTGTGATGAGTTGGTCGGAAGATGGTTGTTGATAACTGTGGACAGCATAACTTGGGAAACTGTGTTTGATTCTTAAAGATATTTGGTAACTTAAGTAAGTTTCTCTGCATGTATTAGCATGATCGTAAAGGGAACGTTATCATATTGATCCAAAACCGAATCTATGGCCTCGAAACTGTTCCCATTCACAGGGGTCAGCTGCTCTCTGGGATACTTCCGCTGTGGCCACGGCCGTGCATGTATCCTGTCATGGAAGCGCTGTGACGGGATCACGGACTGTACGGACGAGAGTGATGAGACGGGCTGTGGTAAGTCACTGTCAAGGGGTGACCCGGTGGTGTATTACGTTGCTTAGGGTTGTGCCATCTCCATTTCTGTGGCCCCTTGGGCCGTACATTTGACAATCAACTAAATCAGGGGGCTAGTCCGCTGGTAGTGATGTGTCTTTAACTTCCTCATTAGTGCTGAGTGCTAAGCAGTAAGCCACTGTCAGAGGGTCATGTATACGTGTAGCACTTGCATGTACTTGGAGTACTTGGTGTTCCTCGTAAATCAATAGTCCAAAAACACTATTCCACACTGTGAAGTTCATAAACACATCGACATTTTTAAAATCTAAATTCATGCTTTTGAGTTCAACCGCTGCTCTCAAGTCAAGTCAAGCGATCTCAATGAAATATTTTCTCAAACAAAACAAACGGAATATATGAATCAATTCGTATCCTCTCAATGCTGCATTACCTGTGGTTGTGAATATGGTATGCTGTGAAGTCATGTAATACGTAGGCATAATCTATTTTTTCAATTTTTTTTTTCAGACTGCCAGCTAGTACCCGAGGAGTTTTATTTCGACATCAGACTGGCCATGCTGCCGAATCAGCTGGGCCAGACGACGTTTGAGGAGATCCAGAACTCCTCTGTGGTGGAGCTGCTCAACAGTTCGTACAGCAGCTCCGGAAACTACCACCCGGAGTTACGCAAATTCGCATCGGTGATCATTTTCCCGGAGTGTAACGTCACCATAGAGAACAAGACCGATTGCTATGCGTCTCCAAATGCAACCAACACCACTTCATGCACGTAAGTGGAAAAAACGCCACGATATTGGAGCTAACGTCTAATTTTTTTGTATGCTTAAAAACAGCTTTCAATGTCATTTGATCATTCTCATATTACAACGTACGCAGTCACATGAATCAAAAGACCTGCTTCCGCTAAGAAAAGAAAAGAAGCCAAACTTAGCCCCTGCAAAGTAACAAACATCATTTTGTAAAGATGGTACTCGAAATTTACTTCCGGACGTTTCGAGTGACATCCACCACTCTTCTTCAGCGTCACTAGAATGAATTGGCAGTAATAATTCAATACAATTACTATTATCTTACCATGATTTACATATGAGTGACTTCTGCATAAAATCTTTACATGTTCAAGCGGTATTTCTAGTTAAATGTTTGTGCCTGTATTAAACTGTTTCTGTCAGAGCTTGATGCATTGACATTGTATTTGAATATTGTTTTCCTAGATGCCTAACCTTGTAAACGTAAAGATCTTCATAATATGTCTTTTAGTGGTACACAACTGGTGCCATGCCGCTCGTGGTGTGAGGAGGTGCTGAACACTGCTGCTGACTGGATGAAGGACCTGCTGCCTCGGTGTGACTTGTTTCCGTCATCCAGACACAGTTGTTCGAACCCCAATGCGGCTAAGAAGGGAAACGAAGGTGAAAAGGGAACACCCCATTTTGTAATCTCCGCTTAAGATAGTTTATTATTATTATCATGATGATGATGATAATGTTGATTCTTATATCACTGGATTTAACCCTGTCTATTATCCTGCATGTAATCTTTTCTGATCAGTCATAGTTTGGTGTCGGTTGTAACAGCATTTAGTTATTGTATCTCAGCCATATTGTAAGTTTGATTCCTGTACGGCAACCTATTTATTTAATCCCACTTACTTAGCGATGTTTAAGTTTTTTTTACATGTATACTGCCACCTGCTGATATGTGTTTGTCCACAGTTTGCTATCATGGTATCGGCATGAATTACCGTGGTACATGGAGTAAAACTACATCCGGGGCAAACTGTGTGGAGTGGTCCGCTGCGCAAGCCGGTTACTACAAGACAGAGTACCCCTGGGCTAACCTGGATAACAACTACTGCCGCAACCCGACTGGGCTCGATCGGCCATTTTGTTTGACAGAAGACGGTAGCCAGGAGGAATGTGACGTCATTCCGTGCGGTAAGCTGTCTGATACGGAGCGACTGCTTTAAATACGAAACCATAACGTCAAAATCCTAATAGAAAGATATTTGTTATTTTGTGTTGCTTTGGTAACGCTATGTACAATTTCTCACATTTTGAGAGAAAACAAGAACCTTCTGGTTACTTTGGCTAACCCAAATTTTTCGTCACACAAACTGCCAACTCATCAGATGCTAATTTTGCTATCTCTTGCTGTATCAGGTGCGGAAGGCTGCTGGGACAGAGGTCCTCCAAACTACGGCAAGAGAAGCCCAGCCAAGAGGTTCTATAACGTAGGAGAAAGAGTCACGTACACGTGCAACGAAGGCTACACACTGAAGTCCGGTTACACCAGGGAAGTGAGGTGCATTGGAGAGGGTGTCTGGCAGTATGACAAGCCTAGCTGTTCAGGTGATCATTATCATTAGAGTCTTACTTTCTGTAACGGTTGAATTAATTGTGCATACTATATCTAAGCCTTCAACCGTTTTTCTGTCTAACACCTGTAGTAAACCATCGACGAAGGCTGCAAGAGGAGCTACTGGAGATTTACAGTGCCAGTCTTGCACCTGAGAATGTCGTCATCAACTTCACTGGAGCTGTGGAACAGATAGTCGACTTGGCAAGTACTTCTATCTGTTACTCATCTATTGTGGCGTTCTGATATCGGTCTGAAATTACTTCTTGGAGCAAAATACATAACTAAATCCATGCTCAAACTTTCATTTCAGGATGAAAAGAAGGAGCAGCTGGTTGCATCTGTCGCCATCGACTTCGTAAGTTGACACAGTTATGATACATGTAGTTTCACTTTAAAGACCCAGATAATACCATATGATGACCAGACCCTACTGTATATATTCAGATAGCGTTAACTACAGACTTCAGTATGCTAGTGGTAGTCGTGCAATTTACGTTGGTTGAGATATCCCTTAGGCAGTTTACCAAGGACAAGTTGCTCTTTAAGTTAATTTTTAACTCTAGGAACAACAGATAAGAAATTGAAGACGATGTGATGTTATTTCAGTCTTGAGCCGTTGACACTCTTTTTCATTGTAACTGTCATCTTGTACAATAAAATTTATTAGACATGGGAAGACAGCAGACTGAGTTGGGATCCAAAATACTACGATGACATTACTACACTCACCATTCCGGGCGACAGAATCTGGACTCCAACAATGACACTGAAGAGGAAGTACGTTGTCACTTTTTAGATTCACCAACTGTAAATTTACGAAATCTTGCATCCATTTTCTTCCATATCATGATTGTTGAATGTTAATTTCTTTTCCTGGGCAAAGCAATGACAAATGTTTTGCGTTATTCTAGTACTGCACGAGCTGTGATGGCGTGCAAAAACACTAGCACACCACAAAGAAAAATGAACAAAATTTTTCATTACTATGCAGTGCTAATACAGACCAGAAAAGCCTACACAATGATGTCCCGATCCGAGTGAGCAGCAAAGGCCGGGTAGCCTGGAGTGTGGGAACCCTGACCACCACCGTGTGTGATGCAGACCCCTTCTACTTTCCCGCAGACACCATGGAATGTCACGTCTGCTTTTCTGCGATTGCAGCAGTGGAGCAAACCATTTGTAAGACTTTCTTACTTTCTTTAACTCAGGTTTATGTCAGTTCCTCAAAGCTGTACAGTGTATAGACACAATATTTTGTCTGGCCATGTTTTTAAGAGGACAAAAATGCACAAATAGAAGTATTTGTCTACAGGAAAAGAGGAAAATCGTTAAATATAAGAAGACTAGAGGCTGTAGAGCAACTACAAGTAGACACAACTGTGTCATCATCAACCACATTTAGATTTTTTGTTGTAAATCATATTCATTGTTCTAATACCAGCGAATATATGATAAGTGATAGAACCATTTGTTGAACGCAGACTGCCAAGCAGGAGCTGATAAGGGAAAGACCCTGTGCAACTACTATACTGATGAACGAACGGAGGGCGAATGGTACAGAAAGGATAAGATCTTCGCAGAAGACAACAGGGAAGCTTGCTTTGTTGTTCATCTAAAGAGGATACCTCTGTTCCACATCGCCACCACAGTTGGACCCTGCATCATCCTGGTTGTGTTGATGATTATCACATTCGTCATGCCCCTGGACAGGGGAGACCGGATTTCGTTCGGAGTGACTATTCTGCTCTCCATGGTCGTGTCTCTTGTGTTTGTCACAGACGTTCTTCCTGTCAAGGGGGCTTTGCCATTTTTCGGTGGGTAAAATTAGATATTGTTTTAAAACCATCAATTCAACACAGTTGTACTTATTTTGATATTTGACTCTTTCAGCATACTGATAACTGTGTACAATGTATAATTTTACAATTTTACAGCTACGCTGATCATCGTGTGCATGGGGCTGATGGGAGTTTTCCTCTTCTTCACCATGGCCATTATCGTTATTCACGACAAGGAGGGCAGCCTGTCTCCGACGGCGAAGGTTATTTTTCTTCGACACATTGCAAAGTAATTATCATTCGTTTAGTCATTTTTTGTTTGTTTCTATACTGCGTTGATACATATGATACTTGCCTGCAGCTTCTTTAACAATGTTTATCTAAGTTTATCACTTTCTACATTTAGCTTTCTTCTGCATTAAGTTCTTCTTTGTCTTTTTCGTTAGTTATGCTAAATAATACCTTATGTTCAGTACATATTCTATGTACGAATATTATGGGGACATTAAACTGCACATTCAATGATCAATATTAATGAATGGCTATGTATGTATTGTATGTATGTGAACAGCTCAGAGAAATAATTAAGTTATTTCATTTGTTACTCGTTCTTGTTATTAAGGATTATGCTGTTGGGAGACCTGACAGAAGAGGAGACTGATGACGAAGAGACCGTCCTTCCCAACGTCACTGCCATACAGCTGACCAACTACGCCTTTCAAGCCGACGACAAGGCGGCGATCAAGGACGAAAAACCCGCCGACGATGACGACACGACCGGACAGCTGGTAAGTGTGGAAGATGCCGGGATGTTCCATCTGATCTCTGGTGTTAGGGGGGTTGAGAACGGAATCAAGAAGCTGACCGAGGCGATCAACAACGAGACAGAGGAGCTGACCAAGGCCCTGAAGAATGAGGAGGAGGTTTCTGACTACACCCTGTTGGCTAAGGTGCTGGACAGGCTTAGTCTTGTGCTGTACATTCTCAGCATCACGGTAGCTGCTCCCATGACCATGTATTTGGCCAAGTAAAGACCGGCATCAACTTTGACAAAAGAAAGCTTGGTAGAAAACATGCATATGGCATGAAACAAGGGTTACAAAGTTCTTAAGGTTCTTTTGTTTAACCGATTGAAATCATTTCGAGCGAGAATGTCATCCTTAAAATCAAGTCAGCGCGGCCCTAGTGTGGTTAGCTAAATGTGACAGCATGGTTATGGCTTTATGTATATATTCATTATGTGTGAAAAGTGCATGTGTTAATAATGATTACTATATTTCAATGTTAAAACATGCTTTTAAATCAACAAACTATCGCATCACCATTGTTTACTTGGTTATTCCTCATTCATTTAGTTCTTTAAAAGAATTTCAATTCAGAAAACGTAATAATAAGTATTTGGAAACGTTTTGGTGGCGCATTATTGGTGTCTTCTATTGACAAAAAGAGAGTCTTATCTTATCAATTCACCAGTAGGAAATTGGATAAATGTGGTTTTAGCGAAAAAATGAGATAAAGGGGTTATGTGAAATCAATTCAGTTGCAAGAGATTAATATAAACTGGTGAAATAATGTGATACTATTGTGACAACTGTCATCACATGTAAAAGAAGTTGTCACTGTTTTTCGACTGAAAAAATAAACTTGAATTAAATGTGCTAAATAGTCCTTGCCTGATAAAGGTATTAATTTAACAACTGTGACAGATTATTTCTGCAAGATAATTTTAACGATTGTGATGCTGTACAGTTATGTGTTTAAGTCATTCTTTTAAAAGTTGTAGATGCTATACAAGGTTTTGTGTATACTGTGTGTGCTTACCATTTTAACATATGATAATATGTCATTTCACGTATCAAGCTATAGTACTTAACTACTGTTAATTAATCAAAGACGTGATAAAATCCATAACTACTATACATTGTAAAATATCAAGGCAATGCTTTAACAATTTGTAGAAGAGCTATATGATGCGAGATTGTGAGCATGCTGTTGCATGTGTGTGGTTACCATGTTATATGATATATCCTTTTACGTATTGAGCTATGGTACATTACTACTGTTAATCAATTTTTATGATGGAACCCATACCTGACTAGGGTACAGAACAACTGTCACAGACCACTTCACTGCAGGACTTTGTCCAAGCTCAAAATAACTGGATGTTGGAGACCATAAAAATATTCATGAGCGAGGCTTTTGACAGATTCAGTGTGTCAATAGCCAAAACAGGCTATTGACACACTCAGTCAGTGTGTCAATAGCCCAAAACAGGCTATTGGCACAGAAACATTGTTCTTTCTGAGAAACATTGTTCTTTTATCAGTGTGTTCTTACAATACTGGCACACACAGTGTGTCAATATTCATGGCGAATATTCATATTTGCAAGGGTTTAAGTCAAACCAATTGTCTGCCTAATAGCTAATTCTGAATGATCAATGAATATTTGTTTATTAAAATTTTCCCCACACAAGTGGAAGGGGCGGGGGAACAGGTGGTGACACCTTTGCTGGCCCTCGCCCCGACATAAAAATACAATAGATAACGCAGATAAGATTGATACAAAACGACATTAACAATCGATCAGACTAACGAGCCCTTACGTCCTGGCAGGAGGCGCACTTACATGCAGTAGACCAGGTACAGAGGTTATCGGTTACAAAGTGGCTTCTGAATCTCTCAACAGTAGATTTCACAAGTAGCTGTTTGAAAGACAATAGGTCGGACTGGTGCGACGACACAGCTCCTATGCTGCGAACTGTGACATCAAGCTTGTTCCATTAGGTAACTAACCGTGGTACGTATGACATAGCAAATGTAGATGTTTTACAGCGACATGGCATCAGCATGAACGACCGACTACTCCTTGTTGGTCTGGCAGAAAATGATACATAGTTAGACAGGTCCAGATCATTCATGTTGGCTAGGGACTTAACAAATAGCATGATATCAGCGATCTCTCTCCTGTATGAGAGAGGTAACATGTTGAGACACAGTAATCTATCTCTATAGTCAAGATCACCGGCATTTACATTGTCATTGGCACGCAGAATGAACTTAGTCACCCGTCTCTGCACGCCTTCCAACAGACACATGAGATTACGTGACAGTGGAGACCACACAGGGCAACAATATTCAAGTACTGATCTAACAAGTGAAACATACAGTGCCTTGCGCACCTCCAGGCTGGAATCGAAGCCTACTGTGCGTATGATAAATCCTATCATAGAATTGGCTTTCTTTACAATGTTCACAATATGGCTGTTCCACAACAGGTCAGACTGGGCAAGAACTCCCAGGTCATTCATACTACTGACTGTGGACAGTGCAATGTCAGACATATGGTATGTAAATGTTATTGGGCTCTTGGAGCGAGTCAAACGAAGACTTAACTAACAATAACAAAACAAAACAGGAACACTAAATTACTGTAAACCCTAACTACTTTGATGGCATAAGTTGTTGGCTTTAAGGCCTGAGGATGCTGATGGATTGTAATCTCAGACATGACAACTCTCCAAAACATGGCCTCCACCCATCGTGACCCTTGACCCCATCACACAGGTAATACTTGAAGGTCACCTCTAAATGAGTCTAAATTAGTCAAATTATTTGATCCATATTTGCTTGTATGTTATCATAGAATATTTGAAAAATAATTGTCATGTTGCAAAATTAAAACTTCGTGAGCTATACAATCAAGTTCCATTGGGTAAAATCCTGCATAGTCCTTAAAATGGATTTCGACGATTCTACTATACCATAGTCAAATGTACAGTATCGAATATTTAGGAATATTTAGGTAATGCTTTACGAACTTGCAGAGGAGTTGGTAAATATAAACGTCATACAGGCAAAATCGTTCGGCAGCATAGTATAATTCGTCATCTGTAAATCATTCTATTTAATGTGATAAATATAATATCTGTTTCATGCTCAGTATCAATGATACATAAGCCAATATGCACGTTATTTATTACATAGTACTTATCAGGCTGATGCATGCAACAAAAAATTAAATAAAATCTTGTAAAAGAATGACTTGAGTTGTTTGTCATTGCTGAACATCTTTAGTTATTGCTTATTCTTTTGCATATTCATCAGGTACCTAAAACCCTTTTCGGTCCCTACGTAATGCATGTAACTTCTTAACTTTTTGAAAGTAAATTTATCATAGGTTACAAATATCAGCAGGCCACATACCATAGTCAAACATACAGTATCGAATATTCAGGCAATGTTGAATTGCAAGAATTTGTAGACGAGTATATCTAAGTTTTTGAAAGTAGTTTGAACGTTTTGAAAGAAAATAAAATATAGGTTTTATATACCAGTAAGCCACCACGCACTATGTTTTGTCATGCATTGTTCATAGGAGCACACCCTAATTCTTTAAAACGAGTGTTTTGTTTTTTAAAGTGCTGGAGACATCAGTCTTCCTAACAACCGACACCTGGTAAATGAAATGGCTAAACGTCTCCTTAAATTCACGGCATCTATTCCTGATTTAGAGACTTCGAAGTAGAATTTCTTTTGAAGAAATGGCGCGAGGTTTAACATTATACTTTTTAGTCTAAGTTTGGGTAAACATACTCTCGCCCTTTGCTCTATAACTTTCTCAAAGTCTGGTATATTTTTCACGCGTCTTTTGACGAGAACCCTCGCTCTCAGAACTGGTAGAACCACTGGGCTCTGCAGGAGGTAGGACTGTCGTAAGAAGCTCTGGTTCAATCATGATGACACTGTCTTCTGACGACGGGTCATCAGACAAGCTGACACTGTCTTCTGATGAACGGTCATCAGACATGACTGATTCGTCAGATCGTTTTTCCTCCTTCTGTAAAGGTACTAGAGGTGTAAAGCCGTCAGTTGTGGAGTCCCCAGCAGTGTCAGTGGCGTCCGACCGCGGAGAGATTCCCGATTCATCCGAGCTGCTTCCCTCATCCGTAGCGGCTAGGAAGTCGGTTCCAGATGGTGATGACGATGATGATGATGATGGTGGTGGTTTTGGAGCTAAAGGTATGAAACCGTCACTCATTGAGATGGGAGGAGATTCTTCTGCCAGTTCTTTACGGTCCTGATTGGATCCTTCATCTTGATTGACGGCACTGTTGGTCGTGTGATGGTCTGACTCAGACTGGTCGTCCAAGACAGCGTCCGACCCTGGCGACATGTCTGATTCATTTGACTCGTTTTCCTTCGTTGGTGGTACTATTGGTTTAAAGCCGTCACTAGATGAGCTGTACGGGTATGAGCCAATCCCTTGTCCACTGTCCTGACTCGCACCTACCTCCTCGTTACTGGCGGTGTGGGGAGAACTTGTACCCGTCTCCGTGTCGTGATGACCGACTTGCCAAGCAAACCAACCTTGTTCGTCTTCGAACCCCGTTGGCATGTTTGGGGGAACCTGAGGGGTGACAGTCCACCCAAACAAGCTAGACCGCCGCGATGAAGCAGACCCGCTGGTGTATGTGCGGAAGGGTTTGTAGGCTACAGATGTGGGCAGCCTCGTCCACCCAAAGAGGCTTGAGTTGTCGGAGGAACCTTTGCCGGACTCCGTATTGGTATGCGCGCCATCTGACGACTTTTTAGCTCCCTCGGTAGGCGTTTCCTGACTGTTGGATGGTGACGTGGACCATATGGCCCACTTGTGACCGGCTCCACTGGCTGAGGAAGACGGTTCAATCGTCCAATTCAACCACCCTTCTTTTGTCACTGTTGGCTCCATGTTTTTACGTGAAGTGTCCAAACTCTCAAGGGTTTCCAGAGATGTTACACTTGAAGACAGGGAGCTTCCTTCGCTTTGAAGAGCCATAAAGCCTGTCAGACGGGACTGGTCAGTTGCAACGGACATGTTGTCGTCGTCCTCTATTAAAGAGGTGATGTCACAGACTATGTTCCTCGGAAATCGGAACTATAGGAAAAGTGAAAAAGACAAAAATAGATACTAGTATTTATTAAGCATTTTCAACTGTTTTCCTGAACATTCTTCCTTGTTTATTGCTGCCGCATCGCAACCTCCAATCAAATATACTGTTCGGATTATCGATTTACTCGTGCTTTGGTTGCTTTTTATTCGTCTTTCAGTAAAAACGTGTGTCAGAAGGTTAACGCATCAAAGAAACGCGTATAAAGCACCGAGCCACACCCTAACTCTGAATGAAGAATAGCCCGACGAAACTCGTTTCAAACGGAGCTGTCTTGGATTAATTTTGGCAGATTTCTGGTGCCAAATGAAAGATAGAATCAAAGCTGGCCATGGAAGGAATACAGCCGGCCAAGGGGAGTCAGTCGGGAACCGGGACTCCCTTTGGTCAACTGTCTCCTTCCATGGCTGGAAAAGAGTACAGTTGGGCATTGAAGGAGTACAGTTGACCAAAGGGAGTCCCCTTGGCCGGCTTTACTCCTTCCGTAGCCAGCTTTGATACTATCTTTGATATGGCACCAGTAAATATACCTGGATCTTAATATTGGAATAGATCTCATGAGCTCACTTCTGCATCTCCTCCGAAGATCTTCATGTAGTCGTCCCACTCGGCGACCCAGTTGCTGCCGTCAGTCCGCGTGGAGACCGTGGAGACGCTGGAGCTGCGCCGAGAGCTCACCGAGCCCTTCGACAACATGTCGTACCTTTCCGGGGGAGACATGATACTTTGGTCACTAAGCAATAGGTTCAAGAAGATACGCCATGCCGAAACGCACATCTTGTATTCATTTGTAAGTACAGGCTGCACGAGATACATGATAGACACACACTGACATATTGACCATTATAGTAAAATCCTAATTGATATCAGTCCTACAGCTTCAACTATGACTTATCAGTCCTTGCGACTATTGCAATATGAGCAATCATATACTAGCATTTACAAACAAAATGCCCTGCCATGCCTAGTCCAAGACCTCTGTAGACTATAATAATCTAAAGACCTCTGTAGACTACCCGTACCTGCGGCCTGGAAAGTACCGTCTGACGTCCAGGTCCACGTACGGGAAGGCCTCCACGTAGGTGCCGAGCCCGTGGCGCCTCCGGAGCGTGACCCATCCGGCACCCTGCATCGGAACGTTCGGGAAACTCGCCTTGAACTTCGGACGGGCCATGTTCCACCACATGTGGGTGTGGGACCGGTTTCCCCTAGGAAAAGGTAGAAAACAGTTATTAATACGATACTGTTGATGATAGTAATGACAAAAACAACAGAAACTGATATCAATTTCGGTTATACAAACTATGGTCTAATTTTTTTAAATATTTGTTATACTTTGTTAGCTTTGTTTTGCTATGAAACAAATTTGGTTTAGTCTGATTTTGTGTACATAACGTTTATTTATGATGCATGAATTTTGTGTTAATTAGATTCAACCATTATATCCTAAATTCACCTATGCTTGATTTCATTGTTTGGCTTGATATTTTCCTTATAAGTTCATTATGTATTTCTTTGTAAAACGTAATTTTATTTATTTAATTTACGTTGATATATCAATTAGTTGCGTAGCCAACACGTGAGCTGTCATGTTCGAAGTTTGAATAATACAACTGTGATTCGTCTATCTATTTTATTCATATCGACTTATCCTTAACCATTCATACAGCTGAGTGTGTTCAGTTCAGTTCAGTGTGTTAGTTTAAACATAAACAGAGATTCTATATTCATTTTCATTTAGTCACTGTAAGCAGTGCTAAAGAAAGTTGTATCTTGTTCCGCCTAGCAAAAATGTTCATTACGTCTTTCAAGTCGTGAAATATAAACTACGTAATCTCGTACCTGTAGAGTTTTGCCGCTTCCTCGATCTTCTTACCCCTCAGGACGCAAGCCGCTACCAGAAGGAGAGGTGTCACTACAATTAAGATGGCGATCACGATGCCAGCCGTTGTTTCTATAGAATAAAACATTATTGGTTAATGCAGTGTAATTTTATTGAGCATTGATAGGCGAAACAAGAATCATACATGTATCAATTTTTGTGTTTTACACAAGCTATGAAATATTTGCAAAATAGTACTCGCTATGATAGCCATGACATTCGGGTACTTGAGTAACTATTTCAGTAACGCTGGATACATTAATAACGTTGGATGTAAATGTACATTTATATACATATATATACATAATTGATAATCAATACATACGAACAGAGACTGAATTGTGACAGTAGTTTGATAAGCAGGGGTTTTCAGATTAATTATTTTATCGCCAGGCTAGGAATTGATCAATTATATACCTGACAGTAGGTACTCGCAGCGACTTCCACCCCGGCCCAACGTGCAACTAGAAAAGAAGAAAATCAGTGGTGAATCCTCTTTGCTACTTACCACATTATAATAGATAATATCAAAGCTACAGGTAATTGTTAGTCACCAATTCAAGTCGTGCAGTAGATTGCTCGGAAAAAAAATATGTCACTCAATTGTACCGTCGTCATTTCCCAAGATGAGATTACGACTGCTAGAAAACGGGTAGCAAGATAACAGTATGTTTTTATGGTAGAAAACCTGTGCATATTGACAATTTTATCAACATTT
>NC_049995.1:6538942-6550675 GCF_000003815.2 Branchiostoma floridae
TTCCCCCCCCTTGAATTTTTAAAAATTTTTTTTTTGCAAAAAATATTCCCAAAGGGCAATGGAAATAGGCTAAATTCATTCATTTAGAGGGTTTTTGAGGAAAAAATACCGGGTAGTTAAAAATTTTAAGGGAAAATAAGTTTGTTTTTTTTGATTGGGCCATAGGGTCCGCCATTTTGGATTTTGGGGGGAGGGGGTTTTAAAATTGGCATAATTTTGGGATATATAATTTTGAAAGATTTGGTAAATAATTTAAGATTTTTTTTTTGTAACAAAATGGGGGTAATTTTTAAAATAAATGGGAAAAATACATTGTTGGAACCAAAAATAGGGTTTTTTGGAAAAACTGCCTGTAAGAAAAGGGTTGCCATGGCAACCGGAAAAAATGGAAAATTTGTCAAATTTTGTAAATTTGTTGCCAAAAATTTTTTGGGAAAATTCCCCAAATTTGGGGGTTTTAGCTTAAGGGGTTTGGGGGTTTTAGGACATGGAAGTTAGGGGGGGCCTAAAAAGGCCCCCCCCCCCCCCCCCGGTCTGAATAGGTTTTTAATAAAACTGGCGAATAGAATATTTCTAACATTATTTCTCAATGAAATTCCACTCGGCTTAACCACCGAATGGGGACGCTAAATGACGTCATAATCACTTGAGCGGTTATACCAGCACGTCACCGGAACGTGCTGCGCCTGCGCAAAAAGTATAGACATGCTAAACCTTGCTAAACCCCCGGTTTACTAAAGGGCCGCATTTAAGAAAGTACGTGCGTATATAAGGGAAAAATCCCGTGTACGTTTTACATGAAACCATGTCTCTAACATATACTGTGCAACAAGCGGGATTTCAATGCAACGTTGACCAAACCAAGCCCCAAACCACCAGGGTTCGCGCAGGCGCAGTACGTTCCGGTGACGTGCTTCACTATAGTAATAACATCATATACGATCATTTGCGAGACTTTGACGCAAGATTACGTCACAGACATGTGAGCGAAAGATTACGTCATGGTCACAGACATGTACCACCGTATATGAGTACTGTAATTCATTCTGTCTTGTCTTGTCGGTACCAAACTTTCAAGGTCTTAGAAAATTTAACTTTTTCTCGTAACTAAATGTTCAGAGTGACAGGAGGAGTGATTAGAAAAGTCAGCGATTTATTTGTTATCAGTAATGATAAGTTCAAGTTACGGTCGTCACCGTCAAAACCGTGAACATAAAGAGTACATTGAAAATAGGAATTACAGCACAGTACCAGTAACAATATTCAGGTTCCCGATGCTGAGAGCACGGACATTGACCATGGCCTGTTGGATGTCCTGAGTCGACATGAGAGTTTTGGTCGCCAGTGTTAAGTTGGCCACGACGCTCCCATTGCTGAAAGTCGACAGGATGAAACTCAGGAAGTTGTCTCTAACCGTGAAGTTTTGGTGACCGGTGAAGTGACCGCTTAACTGCAAAAGAAAGACATTTGAAACTTTGTCAATAAACTAGAAGGCTCTTTTGTCCCGTGATAGATTTAACGACTGAATATTGTGAACAATATTGTATTACTAAAGCTGTAGATGGTTGTCCTTAAGCTCTGACAAAAAGTACTCGATGAATCCTAGGATTGATATTTATTTTCGGTGATTTCATGCATAATTTTTTAGCAGGATTTGACGGAGAAACGGAGAGCAAATGCAGACGCAGAAAGATTTCAGAAACGTTACAGTTGGCTATCCATGTGTGACATACTCTAATACACGAGAGCGAGAATAAATGGATTTGTTGTCATTTGAAGTATGTATGACAAGGAGCGAAAGGGCTAGTTAGGATAAATCTGTTCTCCGACTGATCTCTTTTGCTTATCTATTCACAGCTAGGATATCAAGATAATGAAGATTTCGCGAGCGTCACTGACGAAAAACACCGGATGGCTGTCCGAAACGTCTGACCGTTTCCAAAATCATATCTAGTTGCTTGAGTAACTGTTTTTTTGGCGTAACGAAAAGGGTAAACCCACAGCTGCTTCTACATCTCCTTTCAACTTGACGAACGCCGTAGACGTACAGTCTCCCAGCACCTCCGTGTACTCCAGGTCAGCCAGAGTCACTTCCACAACCACGCCGGGTTCATCTGGGGAAAAGAGAAGACTTCTATTTAGTTCGTCTCAATTGAACTACTGTCTAAAAAGGTCTCACCATCTTCAGTCACCAGTTGCTTTTATTCCTTCAACTTGCGACGGTCAAAAATCAACTGTAGCAAAATACATGGCATATAAAGATTCACACTTTCTCCGGGATATTTCAAACAATGTAGGTCCTTCAGTAAAAACACACAGGGTATAACATCTATTATCATAATACCGGTACGTTTACGACGATTTCTCTAGCCATACTGATTTGACAAATTGTCAACGCATCATATTCTCCAGTTACATGTTGCTGTTATAGGTTACCCTTGCCACTTCTTCTGTGTAACTTTTCTGCCACTCTTGTCCTGCTAAAAGCGTAATATTGTAATTGTAACACGCCGCGGAATTACACGGCGAACGGGCGCGTGGTTGGGAGGGGGTAAAAAATACCGGTAGGAAGAAACACGGCACAATTAACTGCCGCTATGTACATTTATACATCCTCTGATGTTCCTTCCTTTTCTGTCAGTAAATGCATAAAACATAAACCTGCATGAGCATACAAAATGTCATGAGAAAACGGACGTATACTGTCAAGAATTTTCATTTAACTTCTGTCCGTCACAACCGCTATGACGTAACACTTCACTGCTAGCGTAGATATAAAAATGGCGGGAAAATGGCTACGTACGTTCAATTTTGCCCATTCAGTCGTAGATCCGGGCTATTATGCAACGGTTCTTCACACTTTTACATGAGTTGTAGGTCACCAACAGAAATTCAAGATTGTTGTTGAATCATATTCGTCTTGTGCCGTGAGCATGTGTAATTATGATCTATAAATTTGGCAATGAATGTGACAGTGTGTTCGTCCCACGACGAGCTGCCTACCCCGAAAAAGATACTGAAAACTTTTGGCCTTGTTGTCTTCGAATGCATTGTTATCGATGCTTTGTAAATGATGTATTGGACACCTAGATGTCTGAAGTGTGCACAGCTCAGAAATAACTATTGTTGCATGTGTAGATCTCTTTAAGTTCCAGTATTTTTAATCTACCGGTATAAGTCTTACTACCGGTATTATGCCAATGCATGTTACAGTTTGACAACTTCCACTCCATTCCATTTGATTCTACGCTATGTTCTCACAGTCCAGGAGCTTCTCTAGCTCTTGTTAGACAAAGTACTAAAATGCAATTGGACTGAGTAAGTGAGTAAGTGATTAAGTGAGTGAGTGAGTGAGTGAGTGATTGAGTGATTGAGTGAGTGAGTGAGTGAGTGAGTGAGTGAGTGAGTGAGTGAGTGAGTGAGTGAGTGAGTGAGTGAGTGAGTGAGCGAGCGAGTGAAAATAATGCAGCTGCAAGTACGCATGTGACCCGGTAATCTAACATTAGTTATAACACTAGACTTACCTATCTCGCATTGTGTCCCGTTGCCACTGTAACCGCTCCGGCAGACACACGTGGAGTTTTCTTCGAAGTACTTCGCCTTTTCGTGACATCCGAAATTGCACAGATTAGCTGTTTCGAAACGTTGGGGAAGAGAGGTGTTAGTTTTTGGGCATTGTCATAAGAAAACCATTGATAATCGTAGAGAAAAGTAATGCAAACATGGAGATTGGAGTAGTCTTACCCTAAGTACGGAGTAATCTTAAACTAGGATCACATCTCCAAACCGGGGCCCGACCGGGCAGGTTACAGAAACGAAGAATAAAGGCTAGCTTGTGTCAAGAATAACGCACAAAACCTTCTTATGCTCATAACCTTCTTTGGATTTTCCATTTGGCTTTTGCATGCATAAGTCATCAAAGGCCACGATGGATAAAGGATATCATCATTTCGTGCTTGCAAACTGCCTGAATCCCGGTTTGGAGATGTGACCCCTAAATGGCCTCCTTCGGTCAATATTGACAATATGATAAAATCCTGATTGACACCTACAGCTTCGACTATGACAAAATAGTCCTATACGATGATGACAGTCTCTGCCACGCAGGGCACACTTGTAAGCTTAGGTCTGTGATCCTAAATACAGACTTACTGTTGAGTCGGCAGGTCCTCCCGTCCTCCCGTAAGACGTTGTCTCCCCTACAAGAGCAGACGTAGGATCCTAACGTGTTGTTACACACCTGTTCACAGGTGTCTGGGATGGAACACTCGTCAGTGTCTGTGGAGGGACGAAAATATATTGAAAAGAGATTAAAATGCATCTTAACCATTTACTGTAACATAATAATGAATTAAAGTACCCTAAGTAGTACCTAAAAGCATTGATAGTTTATCTAGATAGAATGGGCTCCAGTTGCCGTCTGGACTTTGGGGGAAGAAGATCCAGGCATCGTTAAGTACAGACAGAGCATGTTGATGACAAGTTGCAGAAAGATTATGGCGTCCCTAGTCTCTATTGAGATGCATTGAAAAGTAGCTAATATTTATTTGTCAGTAAGTAATTTCAAGGTGAAATAAACCGCACCTTCGCATGAAACGCTGTCATTTTTGAGCTGGTACCCCGTGCCGCAGGTGCAGACGTAACCTCCGTTAAAGTTCCTACAGCCGACCTCACAACCACCCTGTCCCCGCTCACCAAACTGCATACACTCATCAATGTCTGAAACATATATATAATGCATGTAGTTGTCTAATGTATATTATAGTTATCAATTTCAATCACTCACTGAATACATGGAACGGTGGTATTCAGAACACATGAGAAGGCAAAGGCACAAATAACATGATTTGTTGTGAAAAGAACGATAAAGAGTAACCGACGTTGTTGTGGTGACTCCAAAAATGGCAAAAATTACATCTAATGAGAGACCTTTGTGTTATAAAATTCAAAAAAATGTCACAAGACTATACGTCTTCGATCACTAACATTTTGAGATTGCTAATAAGTTAAGTAAAAAATCACATAGGAAACGAGTAATGGTACTAAGTCGGATAAAATAAGAATACGTAATAATTGCAAAGATCTTGAGATGTGTTAACCATTCTTAATACATTGAGTATGCGTTTTCTGGGACTATATTTGATACCTTACAAATCTTTAAATTGCTTCAAAACGTTAATCTGTCTCAAGGCATACAAAGAGAATTATACTTCCTAAGGTAGAGCGATTGTCGTACGAATTTGATGCCACAGGATTTTTAGGCAGGCCGTGGCAGAACCAACCATCGATATGGATCAGTTGAACTTTGCTAGAGACGTACATTTTTGTTCTCCAAAATGCCCAAAGTTAGCGATCGCCATTAGTGCGCGGTCACATAGGTCGTGCGATCGTCGTTCCCGTACGATTTAGGCCATAGGATTTTCAAGCAGACATTAAAGAATCAACCAACGACATAGATCAGTTGAACTTTGCAGGAGACGTACATTTTTGTCCGCCAAAATGCCCAAAGTTAGCGATCGCAGGACGATCGTACGACCCATGAGAACTCGCACGACCAATATGGCCACACCCTTACCTCCACAGAGAGACCCGTCCCCTGTGAATCCCTCCCGACAGTGGCACATGAACCCTCCAACGGTGTTGTTACACACTGCGTTGTAACTACAGTCGTTCAGCGTATCAGACGAACACTCGTCTATGTCTGTAAGAGTACAAGGAAATAATTCATCAACAATGTTATTCAGGAGATTTGACATGTTTTGATTTTAAACCAATTCGCAGATACATTTTTTCACTGTCAATGGAATTATTCACAGATAAAAGTTTTAAATGTTTGATAAATGTCATTCAGAACGAGTAAATACTCCTATAGTATAAGAATACTAACATTCAATGGTAACTTTTTGAGATTTGTAATTTCGAAACTGATTCTAAGTTCAGAAGACTTTGAATATATCATCCTTACAAAGTTTATATTAAAGCATCAAACACAGTAGATGAAAAAACATAAGATTAACTCCGCTAAAAGTTAAACGTTTCAGAAAACATTGAATAGAATCTATCAGTGTCTGAGAATATGAATTCTTGTTTTAAATGTCCTAAAATATTCTGGATTACAATATGTTATGAGAGCCTTGGAAAAACTTAAATAGTACACCGACTATAATTAGGCCATTTACAGTTCCTTGGATGAGTCGTAGATTAGTAAATTAAAGGTAAAGTACATTACCATATCATCAATTCGGTTGAATTTGAATCTGAATCGACGGAAACTTCACCTTCGCACGTCCTCTGGTCGCTGCCAAGTCTCCAGCCTGGGGGGCACTCGCAGTAGAAGGAGCCGATCGTGTCCCTACACTCATGGGAGCAGTTCCCGTAGTTGTCATTGCACTCGTTTATGTCTGATAACAAAGGGTAGAGGAAAAGCAGCGCTAAGTATTAACCAAAGCATCTAGCTATAGATGACGCTATAAGCAATCGTGCGCAACTTAAATACAGTTTACAACAGAGTTTAAACAATAATGACCACGGAGAAATCTATCATGTTTTTGCTTGACATAAACTTTTAACACAACAAATGTAACCGCTCGAGTCTACTAGATGAATCCCATGTATCTAATACATTGATATGCGTATTGTAACCTAATATAATGTTTAGCTGAAATACAGGGAATTCAAAGGGTTTACGTACTGTGACATTTGCCGAGGTCATGGCTGACGGAGTGCTCATACCCGGCCTTGCAGACACACTTGTAGTCCCCAGGGATGTTGTCACACCTGATGGCGTTCTCGTCACACTTAGCCTCTCCGTTCGTGCATTCATCGATATCTGTATGTTTGCAATGCACACAATGTGTTTTTAGTCATTACTAGGTTTGGGGACAGAAAAATTGTATCCTGCTTTACCCTGGAGTCAATGGCGGCCGCCATTTTGACTTGTGACGCCATCGCTCGGCCATGTTGGATCTCGCCATCTTGTTTTTGATCGGTCACAACACAAGGATTTTGACCATGTTAAAAAAATCTCATGCTTATGTATCACGTCGTTCTGTAAGGCCTGCCAGCAAAGACAATGAAAAACATTGCCAATATACAAACCAATCATCATCAGAACATCAGAGATCAATAGGAGAAATCTCACCTTGGCAGGAGTTGTCCGGTTGTACCTGGTAGCCCTGAACGCAAACACACGTGTCTTCACCAGTGGTCCAGTTCTGTGCGCATTCCCCGATGGGTGCAGGGTGACACGTGTGGTTAGAGCTGCAGTTGACGTATGCTGCAAGTTGAGTGTACAAAACAAGCATTTGGATGATCATATTTCGATTAAGTCAATTAATATTTGATAACAAGAGTAACCACATGCACAACAGAGACATTAATTCACTTTACCATTAATCAATATTGTACAACTGAGCGAGTAATTCTTAATTCACTGTATGATTTTCAGATTGTCTGTTAATGAAACATTTGAAAAAAATACAAAATCATAACTAAATTGCATCATGTGTTTGCAAGTTGCTTCAACCAATCAATAAATACTCTTTGTTAAGGCAGGATAGCCCGGTGAGCCCTAATATGTTTACTATTTACTAAAATGGTCGCGGGTCGAATACAACGAAATGTATTTAGCAATTTTCATTTGGCAATTTGATACTTACGGCTACAGGTTCTGCCGTTGTCATCAAGAGCAAACAGATCCGGGCAGTGGCACTCGTAGTGACCCACGAAGTCATCGCAGAAGTACTCACACTTGTTGTTAGTTGCACACTCATCAAGTTCTGTACGAAAACACGAAGTCGCATCATCAAACGGTGGCTGGTCCATGTTCGTGTTAAACAGCACAATTAGTTTATGTTATCTTGCTGTTGTAGAATATTATTAACTCCGGGTAGATCTACAATGCTTTGCTGCCGATGACTATTGCTATTTTTCTTGCTATAACATACGAATTGCAACATCATATGACGCAGTGGAATACGTTCAAAATGGCGTGTGACGAGTGACACTTTGCGGGAATGGTAATTGACTCTTATTGAGAAAGAATCGGAAAAGTAGTAGCTTTATAAAGATCCAAGAGTTCTCTCAATAAGTAGTAGTAGGACGCCAAATGTACAGTATAATCAGTTTGGCAACGTATGACAGTTAACACAAAAACTGTCAACAACAAGGTATTCATCTACAACGTAAGCCATCCATACATATCATTTCCCCTCCCCTCATACCTGTACAAGTTCGTTCGTCTGCCTGAAGAAAGTACGCCACCCCACAGTCGCACTCGTAGCCGCCCTGGTAGTTTTTGCAGATGCGCTCACAGCCACCATTATCGACCAAACATTCATTGAAATCTAGAAAAGATGGAAAATATGCAAATGATCTAATTCTAGTCAGAGACTGTTTTATTTTAGTATCATAAAGTCTCACGTGTAAGAAAGTCCAAGCATTTTTATTGCTTTTGTATCAGACTGTCGACTTCCTAGACAATGCTAATCCTTTGTAAAACAAATAAGGTACGAGTAATTCATTACAAACAGGTACACAAACTATAACGTTTAAGATAACGAACAGGAAAGACATATATACTATCAAGATGGTGCGTTACGTATTTTATGTTCGTATAGGATTCTATGATGAGGGTTCTATTACTTTGTACAAGCTAGCACAGAGTAAGGGAAAACAGAATATAATTATACACTTTTTTATTTAAAGATATAAAACAATGTTCCTGAAAAGGAAAACAAAGGCAAAGGGCCAACCATGAGTTACCATTTCTAATGTACTGGCAAATGAAAATAAACGGCTGTATGTAAATTTACTTACCTTCACATGTGAATCCGCCGTCGTAGCTGATGTAACCAGTGTCACACAGGCACTCATACCCACCGTCCGTGTTGTTACAATACCCGAACACCCAGTCACAGTCGTTGGTGCTGTCACTTCGACATTCATCTATGTCTGTACAAAGAAAAAGAAGGAAGATCACAGCACGGTCTGTATGATATGAACACCCACCTTGTGGTAAATATATTAGAATAAAAAAAAAAACACCGCGGCAAATACACTACTTTCCCGGTGCTATGAGTTTATTGTTTTAGTGCGGTATGAAGACGGGAAAAGAGGGTTACTGAATTACAAAATCGTCACAAATAGATCTGTTGAGAAAATTTGTAATAATCTTGATCGATTGAGAATAAATCGGTGCATTGAAAATAAGAAAGGAAAAAAAGTATAAACATCGTCAATTCAGTACCAAGGACATGTCAATCACGAAGCGGTGACATTGGTTGTACGTCTTTTGTTTCTGGGTTGTGAACAAGGCTGAGACAGGATTAACTGTCTATGAAAACTTGCTGAAATGTCAGATGACAGCTGAATCCTTGTGGTGCATTCTTGAGTGTACTTAAAGTTCCTGTCGTAAAACTGCCGTGCGACAAAAGTAACAGCTTCGTACGATCATCGCACGATCGACTTTCTTACGATCCCAAAACTGAGAGCATTCTTGGGATTACAATGTCCTTCAAATTCAGCTGTATTGTTACGGAAATGATCGCCTTAGATCTTCCTTGGTGGTTACCTCTGTCATTGCTTGAAAGTTCTACCGCATCAAAATCTTATGGCGATCTTATGACGTTAAGTACAATTGGTGCGACCTACCATAGCACACTTTGTCCTCGCCATCCTTGTGGTATCCCTCCTTACATACACAGGTGTAGCTGCCCGGGGTGTTGATGCAGTTGGCATTTACACACGTGTGCCGACGGGGATCCCCAACGGCCAACATACACTCATCCACGTCTGAAATATCATCGTATCATATCATATTATAACGAAATCTATCACTAAATGTATATGACTCAATGCATGTTAATACCAAATGCAAATACGAAAAAAGATGCTATTTTTTAGTTAAAAATTGAACTTTCTTCCAAAATAAAGGTATACACAGATCAAATTTTTAAACGACCGCTGTCACCTTCTTCAGGATCAATAATGGCAATGCCAATCAGTTCAGAACCTAACTCGCGAGAGTTACGCACAGACACGTGACCTTATTAACACGTGATCTTGACCAACGATAAAGATAGCTACTGTTTACTATTAGACACCAATGCAGAGCTTATCATTAGTTATCAATTAAATTGAATTATGTTATTGATTAGATCAAAGTAACGACTGATTCAGCCTTTGGATGACCTAGTCTAATACCAAAGTATCTAATTTCATATTTCATTTAACAAGTTATCTTTCGCTGTGGTTACTTGAATTTTCTTTGACGAGCACATGATAAGAGCAAGTTTACGTACCTTCACAGGTCTCGCCATCCCCTGTTGTATCGGCCGGGCAGGGCCCACATTTGTACCCCTTCTCACCAGCTGTTTCGTTTATTGCTCCTTTTACATCCGTGCATGTCACCCCTAATGCAAACATCATAAACTAATAAGAAAGGACACGGCAATTAAACATGTTGCAATGTATTGCAACAACTATAATCACACTAAGTACAAAATATATGTATAAAATAAAGCTTAACATACTAATAACATACCATACCATACCATAACAGTAAGGGCTAACATAATTCTTGGAAATATTGTTGCAAACGAGTGGGCTAATCACTATTTTCGATATCTAACAAAGCAGATATTGTATATATGGTTCAGCTGAATAAAACACCCTTACCCTGGAAGCAGGGGTTGTCTGCGCACCCGTTAGCGTCCTGCTCGCACAGATCGCCATCAAACCCCGGTACACAGGTGCAGGGCGACACCGCGAAACCGTTCTCTCTGCTGACGATCCGGTCAAACGCGCACGTGCCGTTGTTCTGACAGCCACAGATCTGTGTAATGTAAGGATTGTTAAGATTTGGGTAACCATGATACAACATTTCTAGTGACAAAAGATGACAAATTGTTTTATTTCTAAAAAGTAACTCAATCTTAAATCAAAGAGACACAAAGCGCTTCTATATCTGTGGTTTGACTGAAGCACTCGTCCTTCAAGCAAATGCAGAAGTCACAACAGTCAACACTCCATGATTCATGCTGTGTTATTGATTCATATCATAGATGTTATTAATATTGTTAGGCTTATAAGAAGTATTTTGTAAAATCATTGAAATAAGGTATTAACATCAGGGTTGTACCACATTGTTGTTGCTTTTGTCTAAATATTAAAGCAAAATTAATATTAAAAAATACAATATCATACCGTTATCTTCGGTGTGCTACACGATGCAGCCCCGGCAGTGTCAGTGACGATGAACTCCACGAAAGCCTTCTCAGCAGAGGTCGGGAGCCAACTGTAAGTCGCCGTGAAGTTACCTGATGACGTCATCGTACCGTTGCCGGACAACGAAAACGTCACCATTTTGTCCCTGTCGTCCGTGGCGTTGAGAGTGACGTTGTATTCTTGATTGACATACGCGACGATTTCTTGGGGAGACTCGAACTGAGGAGGACTGTTCACTGAAGAGGGAAGAAAAATAATTTAAAAGTTTAGTTACCACTTTCATGAGACCATAAAGTAGAGTAATAGTATAAGCTCTTTTTGCAGATGATAACATGTCAAGGTCAGAGGTGAACAGTTTTGCCTCAGCCATTGTTTTGAATTCGTCGATGTAGGTTAGACATCCATGTAATAAGATACGCCAAAAAATAGTTATTCAAGCAACTGGATATGGTTTTGGAAACGGTCAGACGTTTCGATACGATCCACTATCCTTCACTGACGAAGATA
>NC_049995.1:6550802-6554344 GCF_000003815.2 Branchiostoma floridae
CCATATCCAGTTGCTTGAATAACTATTTTTGGCGTATTGTTTTGAATTGCATAACGATGGCCTGAAAGTAACGGCGCCTGAAAAATGGCGGAATGTTTACGGTCATAAGGCCTTCTCCTTTGACATATTACCACTAGTTCCTGTTGCCCACACATGCGTAGTGAACTATGTGAAAGAGCTACATTCAATATCTTCCCTGATTGCATGTGCAGTGACAGGAAATATATCAAAGGTGAAGGCTCCTGACTTGTAAACATTTCTCGTCTCGACCATTGTCTCGACAATTTGCATAGCAATGGCCAAATGTGATGTGTTTATGTCTCAGCGCTTTACACCATAAGTCCCGTCGCTGCACATGCATACTCGAAACGATGAACGTGCTTATAAACTTACTGAGTATGGCACAGCCCTCCTGGAAGGTTTTCTCATGAGACATCGTGTCGTTCCCAACAGAAAGATCCCCCGTCACGGCAATGTCGTACAGACATTCCTTAGCCGTTGTGCCTCCACACACGGCCACAGCCTGCTGCAGCAGCGCGGCGTCGCCGAACAGCGCCGTCAGGTCGTCCCCAAAAAACGTCGGTTGGTACGAGTCGTCACCGTACGTCATTGCCGTGGTGCCTTCTGGGTAGTAGGTGAACAGGCTCATGTCGCTGACGGTTGTGCCGTCAAAGGTGCTCAATGCTCGCAGAGACCCTGTTTAATATATCATCATAATTTATTTGCAACATGCAATTATGTAGATAAACATTATAAGCCTTTCAATCAACAAGATGTACAGTCATTGAAAAAAAAATGTTACCCAAATATGTTGGACCAAGGTGGTTGGACCTTGATTACATGCTATATGAAAGCATACAGATTACTTACACACAAACTCAACTTAACTAACAACAGAGTACTAGAAAAAATGTAACATGTTGTAGTTAACAAATCATGTCTTTTGATGTTCTCCTGTTGGATCATTAGAAAGCGTATATGGGCGTAAAAGCTGCAGCGTATAAAGAATTCTAATTGAATCGTAATGAGTATGATTTGAATGCGTGGGGAGCATATCGTCGTTAATTGGATCACAGCAGCATTTGGTTTGATCAACAGACGGAACCTGTGAATCAACAAGGTGGACATGATGCCAATGAAAGATGTACACTTGGATATGATTCAATGGGAATACTCACATGTGTTTCCAAAACTGAACAGCTCCTCTTCTTTCGGATTCCTGGGGTCTGCCAATGGCACATCCGTTCCGTTGGGGTAGACAAAATCATCCTGGTAACGTCCGTCAAAATTACCGAGCATTCCCTCGAGCTGCCCCTGCATGTCCAGTGCCACGCCCACGATGTAGGTGAGGATGTTGTTGGAGAGGGTGATGACGATGGATGCTCCGGACGGGAAGGACACCAGGAGGCCGCTTGGGTTCGTTTGGTTTGTTTGGCCGTTGCCATTAGCTGCGGACAGAAGAGTTGAAATTTTAACATTTTGTAACAGAACGAGCTTTGAGTTTTTGAATGTGTAAAAAAAAAACACTTTGCTTTGGGGGATTTTAGTGAACGCAAAAGAATTCCCAATATAAAGCGCCGTCTTCACTATAAAACTTGTTGCCAGCATTCTGACACTGCATAAACTGATCCATGGAGTGAACTGGTAACATTTCCAATACAGTGCCCTTCGATTTTTAAGGATTGTATATATTCCACATCTATTAGTCATCAATCCACCCACTTCAGAAAGGTAACAGGTACGAGGGGCATTCAATAAGTAATGTCCCTGACCCACTTCCAGTTGTCTGATCTAGATGAAATTTTGCATGTGTACACATGTAATGAGTCATATCTCTATAGGTTATGTTGCAAAAAACAGCTCTGAACTAATTGTGGTTACTGATTTACTGGTGTTTGAACTGAGTCAGGTGTGAAATGGACCAGGTGTGAAATGGAGCAAGTTGAGTGTCGCGCAGTGATCCAGTTTTTGTATTTGAAAGGACGCACACTAAAGGGGACTTTTGATGAAATGAAAAAAAACTTATGGTGATGATGCCCCATCATATGATCTTGTAAAACGCTGGCATCCTGAATTCAAACATGGCCGGAAGTCTGTGGAAACAGCTCCCAGACCTGGTCGTCCCTCTTCTGCCATTGATGAGGCATCTGTCGGAGGACCAACCTGGGATGTCCTACAAGAACGGTGTCCAGAGCTACATCAAATGATGGGAGAAATGCAAAACTCTGGGTGGTTCCTATGAAGAGAAAGACTAATAACTGTGCCAAGTTTCATTAATCTCCTGCTATGGGAAATGGGTCAGGGACATTACTTATTGAATGCCCCTCGTAGTAGCATGTCGTTTTATTTCCATCACAACTGATTTACCGCGTCAGGTATGTAAATTGCATACGTGATGTGTGTAATTAACAAAAGGTACGTACCGTATCTTGGAAAGAACCTGCCATCGCTGAACGTGCTCCTGCTGCCGTTAACGATAGCTGAGACCGGCACCTCTTGGCCGTTCACTCGGACCCGGAATCTACTGGAATCCTCGGTCAGGAACACCTCGACTTTGTCGTTCGGTTGTCGGAAGGCAAAGGCACTACAGATGGAACAGAAACATGGTATTCTAAAGCATGTGAAATTATATTCAACTTGGCAAGAAGTTTATCTGCTCAAAATATAGAAATCTAAACTGCGCAGGATAAAAGAATAACACATTTGCTGGTAGACTAGCAAAGAAGGCAGAACCTACTAACATCCTAGGAAATACTTAAAAAGAGCAATACTGGTCACTCGTTTCGTTAGCTAGACAGATTTAGTCATATATTTAAGTGGACAGGTATTTTTTATTACAAGTCACCTAATGCAACTAGTGGGAGAACTTTGGTGCATTCATACTAAAGGCGAGAGCACGGGCTGAAAATTTGAAGTATTGTGATGCAGCTTGGAGGGAGTAAAATAACAAAGGATAAAGAAGCGGACCGGAAAGGCAAGAAGACACCAGCTGAAAAACAGGAAGGAGAATAATGCCCATAAAACACTGTCATACGTAAAAATCGTAGCCTTGACGTTTTCGTTCCGGGTCGACGGTTGGGAGGTGCGTCCCTGCAGTTCAAATCGGTAGGGGGCGCTGCTGCGACTGCGCAGAAGGACGTACTCGCCGAACCCGTTGAAAGTGAACTCAATGCCGTCAGCGCTGGCTAAATGAGGGTCTCCAAATCCAGTGCCTGGGTGCAATGATTAATATATCGAGTTTGTACATAGGGCAAAATAGAAGTATACAGGGTATGTAATGTACATATGTGTCTGATGTAATTTTAGTGTGTTTACTTTTGTAATCTTTCTGTCATGTCCGTTATGTGTGTGTTGATGTATTTAAACTTTAAAAATTTTTTAAAAGGATAGGTACTAGAATGGACATCATATATGATTCTGAATCCTGTAGACGATAGAAAGTAATTGGCCAGACTATTATGGAATGTTTTGGAAATGGAAATTGGAAAGAAAATACAATGTGACGGTTCTCATGTTTGAGATGGTTTTGAATTACTATTACA
>NC_049995.1:6556341-6568793 GCF_000003815.2 Branchiostoma floridae
GACCGGAAAGGCAAGAAAACACCATTTGAAACCAAGAAAGGAGAATTATGCCCATAAAACACTGTCATACGTAAAAATCGTAGCCTTGACGTTTTCGTTCCGGTTCGACGGTTGGGAGGTGCGTCCCTGCAGTTCAAATCGGTAGGGGGCGCTGCTGCGACTGCGCAGAAGGACGTACTCGCCGAACCCGTTGAAAGTGAACTCAATGCCGTCAGCGCTGGCTAAATGAGGGTCTCCAAATCCAGTGCCTGGGTGCAATGATTAATATATCGAGTTTGTACATAGGGCAAAATAGAAGTATACAGGGTATGTAATGTACATATGTGTCTGATGTAATTTTAGTGTGTTTACTTTTGTAATCTTTCTGTCATGTCCGTTATGTGTGTGTTGATGTATTTAAACTTTAAAAATTTTTTAAAAGGATAGGTACTAGAATGGACATCATATATGATTCTGAATCCTGTAGACGATAGAAAGTAATTGGCCAGACTATTATGGAATGTTTTGGAAATGGAAATTGGAAAGAAAATACAATGTGACGGTTCTCATGTTTGAGATGGTTTTGAATTACTATTACACCAAAATCATTGACATCACAAACATGATCATGAATTGAATGCAGTCGTAAATGTAAAGCACACAGAGAAATGTTGTCGTTACGAGTACGGGCACTACGAACTAAAACATAATTTACAGCAAAATACATAGCTCAAAATGTAGAGATCTACACTTCGTGTCATCAGGCTGTTACATGACAAATTTTCTCGCTTTGATCATGATGCTATTCCATAATTCTTACCTTGAATGACCATACTGTATGAACTACTGGTTGATCTGATCCGTCTACTGACATACATGTCCAAGTAGGCAGAAGAAGCTGATTGCATGGTGCACCACTGGTAAGGTAAGTACTCTCTGGTGTAGTAAAGACTGCTGGTATCCGACAGGGGTGTCTGAAATGCAGGAATACATTTATGAAGGTTATCAAAAAGTAAAGTATTTCAAGGCAATTCAGTCTCTACAACTGGACACAAAGCGGACATTAACTTCCGGACGTTTTGAGTTACATCCATCACTATTCGTCTGGGTAACAGGAATGAACTGGCAGAATAATTCAGTACATATTACCTTACCATTGCACCTATCTAAAAAACATGAGTGTCTTTGAATACAACAATGACATGTTCTGGACTCCACATGGAAAAGGACACAGAAGTTGCCCCGACATAGATAAGACAGACGATCAAAAGGGACCTCCAAGTCGTCAACAGCTGTATCTATATTTGTATCTATATAGCCGGTATAACCGCCCTTCGTCGTAACACGAGCGTTCTTTAAAATTACCAAGAGAAGATGCCCTTACTGTGCTTGGTTATAACATATTCCATTCTACGATAGCTGGAAGGACGTGTCCAAGTCCAAGTCCAAGTCTAAGTCTTGTATTTTTCTAGTTTGAATATCTTATGTACCAAAGACGTGCTATATTACCCTCTCATAACGCCGAAGGAACCCTGCACCGCTATTCTCGCGGTTTCCCCCGAGAAGAGCTCCGGAGGACATCTCATAGCAGCAGTCCATGTTCCCTCCTGCAATGGTGGAGACAGGCGTTTACTTGAGATTTACCACGTTTTGGAAGGATTGACATAACAGGTTGACACATTACCTTCTCAAGTTGTAAACCGACCCCACAGACATGTGATTGACGGATCCCCTCGCTGCATACATGATACAATGATAACTGCATGACAAGTTTAAATAAATGTTACAAGCCGCTAGGTGGACACAAATTTTATTATTTCGATGCCTCACAAAGTCCTAGGTAGGCGTTCTTCCATCTTGGTGGATCAAGAACTACCCATGTACCAAATATCAGGTCAATCTGGATCCACTAGAAGTTCTCGTCGCCTCCGTTATCGTGTTCACAGACACACACACAGACACGCAAACACACACACGCACACACACACGCACGCACACACACACACACAAACAAACAAACAAACATATGCACACCTAAGAAACACCATCATAAGTTTTGCTACATTATAAGTGTTATTAAATCTATGTATGCATTATCACAGAAGAAAAATTCCAAAAAAGGGACAGCATGAAGATTCGTTGGGGATGCGAACCCAGAACCTCTAGATTCGAAATCAACAACCCAAACGGCAATGCCGCGATACACTGCTTTGAACTTTGAACTTTATTAAAATCACCACTTTGCAGGTGATTTAGCCTGAATTGTGTTGGTGCTTACAAGCTTCGTTGTTAAACATTGTCTCAAAAGTTAATCCAATTTTAAAAGCATACTTTACACTGACTGATAATTTTGCTTAAAATCACAAATTACAGACGTTTACTATACAATATTTGTAACGATGAGTTCGGTACACGTCATACGGATGTGATAGTGCGTTAATTGTCACTCAACAGAGCAACGGCCCTGGGGATAAAGGATTGGGAATGTCTGTTGGACCGGCTCATTGGCAGCTTAAAACGAGGAGCCCGTCGTAGCTGGTACTGACACTCTGTAGCCTGCTGCAGAAACTCCTGGCAAGGATGAGTGGCGTCAGCCACCACCCTTCTCAGTTCACGTGCAGTCGCATCCCGCCTCCGGGACTCCAGGGTTGGTAACTGATCGTAGGTTATACCAATATACTGCTACATTACTGACACGTGAGAATTTAGTTACAGACCTGATGAAGAGCTGAAAAGCCTGGTAAAGCAGATGGCGTTGCTGTAGTCGCTGGGAGTGGTCGTGTATGTGCCGTACTCCTGGAGAGCGTGCGCCATGGTGGGGGGACACCGTCCGATGAGTGACGAGCCCCACGTCATGGGATCCTCCTCTTCCTGGGAATGAAAAATTGCTTGGATTAGACTGTTAATGAGTACATCAACTCAGCGTAACTAAACGTAATTCAGCTGAATCAACTTTATATATCTGCATAACGTGACGTCACGACAGTGGATTGTTCATTCCTTGACAAAGACTGATGCTGTTCAGTCGAAAATGTATGTGTTGGATATTACAGTTAAACTAATTCAATATAGACTTCTACCAACACAAATCAACTTTCAAGCTATGAAACAAGTTTAACATTGTTGGGGTAACTGTGGGTAAGACAGAATAGTTCTCACATATTTCGGCATATAGGTTGGTGCCGATATTAATTTCTATAGCCCTTGGGCCACACTGTTGTACAAATGATACATCTGTGGGCTAGTCCAATGGCAGTGATGTCTGTCAAGTTCTGAATTGCAAAATTGTGACGCATATTTGAGCTCGCGACCGTCCTAAGTCAAAGTGATCATTAGGTAATGTGTGGGTAATTGCAGAGTCACTTCAGCACTTGAATTTTGATAAATGAAGCTATAAATAAAATGAAACAAAAGAAATAAAATAAAACTGTCTTACCTCAAACCAAGATAGACAGGCAAGTCTTGGGTTCACCCATGTGTCACTGTTGGTTTCTACTCGGTACGCCAAAAGCCCCTTAGGGAGCAGATCACTGATCCTAAAAGCGTTCGGCCGACCGGTCATCCTGGACCACTGTCCGGAGTTCGGGTCCTCCACGCTCCACTCGGTGCGGATGCCGAACGAGTTTGTGGTCCGGATGATGAAGCCGATCCGCGCAGGGAAGGAGTAGACCTGCACCTCGTTGGTGCTGAAGACAGGAGTCCACTTCATCCGTCCTCTGGGGTATTTGTACAACACATAGGTGTGGACGTAGTCAGAGGCGATCACCAACTGGACGGTGTTTACCTGTAAATCAAAGATATAAGGTCAGTTTCGCTGTCGTTTCTTCCCTAGGTGCCAGACAAGATCGGGTAACTAGCGAGTTTTGTTCTGGGACGCAAGGCAGTCAGCCCGCCGATCTCACATTAGCGCTCCAGAGAGTTTAAGCCCGAAGGAGTTATCAAACTTCCCGGGGCGCTAATAGGAGATCGGCTGGCCTGACTACCTTGGGCCACCGAATAAACTGCCCTAGCTGACGATCCCGGCTGGTTCCCTAGGGTATGTTGTTTCGTGAAGACAAAACTGACACAGTACATGTACACCATCTAGTTTTATATCAGTCTTTAAGTTGTGTGATATTGTTTTACCGTACGGTATAGCAACGTATCCTCCCTATCTTTGTGGTACATCAGAATGCAAAATATTAAAGTAAAACACATATATAATATACATAATATATGCATTATTGAATTATTACGAAAGCAGATACACATCTGTCAAAGAGTTCGCAAAGGATATTAGAGCTAAAACGGCAGCTTAAAGAAAAAAGAACGATGAAAAGCTCGTCAAAGCTTTCACTGACACGACCAAACAAAACAAAACAATAGGCAGGTCAAGAATCAAGATGGCGGACAGAGCAGAGGAATGACCGCATCGAAATGTAACCATGAGATTGAGTTTGATCCTGACCTCTTGGGTAGCTGCTATCCATGGCGGTACCATGCTGTCATACGTCACCACTAACACGAGTCTGGCGCGGAATGAGAAGGACGGAGAGAACTGCTGGATGACGAGTCTGTTGACGATTGTCATGACGACGTGGGACTGCACCGTGTACATCTGGTACCACACCTGGGGATCACACGTGGCAGATATCATCTTTTAGTTCGTTGTTGCCATGTGTTGTTGCCAATGCTAAGAATCATTAAGATAAGCAATAGTGTATGCGTTATATCGTACTATGTAAGTTAGTAATGAAATTTCAGCAAAAATGTTCTGCTCCGTATGTACAACAAAATAAAACAAGGTCAAGGCAAAGTATGATATATGACATGATGTAGGGGTACCACACCTAGGAATCAAACGTGGTAGATATCATCATAATGGTTGCCGTGTAAATGTTTAGAATGGTTAAATATGCGAGTTACATACATTATGATTATAGAAGTTGATTAGGTTGATCACGGTATCAGCAAAAGGAAGCTGCAGTACCAAGGTCGCCCAACGGGGGGCTTAATATCGACGTAACCACATTTACCGACCCACCTGAAACCAACCCATCGGAATGCATTCAGCGGTTCTTGAGATCATTTGGACTCAAACCAGTACATCCAAAACAATACTAGTAGTACTTCCATCTCCATGCAATTAATCAAAAGAATGAATATATATATTATGCAATTGTGACATTGACAATTGTCAATTGCCAATCAGTTGGGGCTCAAATTCCCTGTGAACGTCTTCAAAATACAAAAAAAAAGTTATAACGTTTTCTCTTTTATTTAGCCATGGTGACTGATTGAAACCATATGGTCTGCAAGTATTTTATTCACCTTTGGCGCGTGACCAAGGAGTAGATTGTAGAAACGATTGTTGGTCCAGAAGGGTGCAAACACAGCGATGTTGTCTACGTTCACGTAGCGAAGGGCAGAGGAAAGCGACAGGGGATTGCGGAACGTCGGGACAATGATCCTCCTGTCAGTCATGATGACGAGACCGTTTTCTATAATCTGTAAGGAAGATATTGTAGAAGAATAAGTTAAAATGGATTAGTGACTGTATGAACAATATATTGAATAGAAGATCTGACGTGTATGTTCAAGCGCAAGATTGGGAAAAGAAGTGTCCACATCGTTACAAAACTGACCACCAATACACTGATGAAAAATGACAGACCAGTCGTTGAAACGTCTGCAGAAGAATAAAAGAGGCCTTTGTGACGAGGGAGACGATTTTACAAAACGTGGTGAAACTATCTTCGGACGTATGTACTCACGTAGAGGTAATGGAAAAGTTTCCCAGCCATGAGAGGAACCCCGTACTCCACGTAGATGGGAGGAGACACGGTCTCGGTGACGATGAGCGGCGGGAACTGCCACACGTAGTGCAGTCTGATGAACAGCTGGAAGTCCCCGGCAACGGCACCGTATGGGAGAAGGTCGATGGCTAAAAGCGAGAAACAAATCTTTATAAACTGGCCTTCTGAGCAATTTAGTAATTGATATACATAATGATTTCTTGCGAAAGGTACACAGGATGGCATCTACTGATACATAATTACAGTTCTGGGAGGCTAGTCTACTTGATACAAGGGTGCATAGTATGGGATTCCAGCACTCAATTCCATTCTGGTGGATTAGTACAAAATGCTGTACTATTCGATAGATTAGTACAAAATGCTTTATTAATCTACCTTAAAATTATTCTATAATTTGGTATTGTAGTTACTGTATTTATGTATTTCTGGTGTTCCTCGTCAGAGGACACATTTTAAAAACCGCCATACCGATAAACTTAACAATTCCATAGATCTGTCACATGTCCTGAAACCATTTCTTTTACGTCAGAACAAGACAGCTTCACGGATATTCCATGCAAGTACAACTCTGAATGTTTGGATGCATTTGTCACATTGCTTTTTGCATTTGAATGGTACATCATACATGTCAATAGCGGGCAATTAGAATTAAGATTAGATTAGATTTCTTAGAACTGGTAACATGGCACAGTGTACATTTTTGTTACAAGCATCATTGAACTATAGAGCCGCATAAACTCATGCATTGCTTTGGCTGCTACCACCCATTGCGTAACATCAGCCACCTTTACGGCCACCCTGCTTTTGCTACATGCGATAACACCGGCTTCATCCTTTGTCCAGCGGCACCATCCGAGCACACCATAACAGCGTTTGATCTCACTAAGAGCAGTTTGAGCACTTTTGCGACCAGAAAGAAAACTAAGGGAGCTCAGTTAGGCCAACGTCCACTAGACGGCGACCGCGCTGCACTCTCACTGCGACCTGAATAGAATATGTGTATCCTTCGCTTCACACTGGTTATATCATACAAAATGTAAAAGTGTGACCAAAAAGACAACAAAACACACAAAGTGTGAAAAGATTTGTTTCCTTTTTATACAATTCGTTGAGCGATCTGTCAAATTTGTAGGTCGCAGAGAGAGCGCTGAGAGCGCCGTCCTAGTGGAAAGGTGGTATAAGCTGGCGATGAACAAGACAAAGTGGAGAGAGTTGAAGAACGACTAATTGTAGCTTCAGAGTGCCCGGCTAAGACCATCGCAGCAGCAGAACACAGTGGACTACTAAAAGCAGCTCACAACTTACTTCCTGACGTTTACAATGTTGATAACAATTCGACGAATGAGGGCCAAGGCAGCAGTTCCACAGAACACGCAAAATATTGATATAAGTAATAAGAACAAACGGAGATAAATTCGTTATTATAAGGTCTTGTCTTTTCTAAAGACAAATAGCATAGATGTCGACTCAAAAACACTTTCTAATCATCAATATGGAATATAGGAAAAATCTCGTTCAAGTAGCAGTTATCCATTCTTAGAAAGACACTCCTTCGTTTATCTTAAACGCTGTAAGTTTATCTCAAACCCTTTACCCCAAACTCTCAGAATTCTCTTTACTCATTCAAATTCCGACATACGTCATTGATAAGCGAGGGCATCATCATTGCTTTCCCCTTGTAAAGATATAGATATGAAAGATGTACCTTTGCACTGCCCAGTAAAGGCGGTACCTTCGTCGGCAATGCTAACGAAACCTTCCACACATTCACAGGTGTAACTTCCTATGCTGTTGGTGCAGTGGGCGTTTTCGTCACATCTAGACAGTGCAGGGTCCAAACACTCGTTGATGTCTAAAATAAATACAAACTGGTCATTATGGGGAAGACCAATGTATGATTGCAACAGGACAATACACGTGTGACGAACCCTTTCAACATTACATTGAAAGACCATCTTAAAACGTAAATAGAACAACTGAGTGAGGCCTCAAACAGACATTTTTATAACGTATTATGTAGCTGGATACCTACAGTCCATCAACCCACGTATAAGGACCTCCCAGTTGCAACAGAAGTTTAAACTGTCGTGCTTTCCCTTCAAGAGCAATGGTTCAGAAACTATGTACCCAGTGCAATATTTGCCATAAAGCAAACCTTACCAGACATTTACCGCTTTTGGTACATCCTACTTTTCATGCAGTGTATTGTTATAACAAAACTATAGTCATTTTCAATAAGCCCCATGGGCATGAAATTTGCTGTTTTCCAGTGACCTAAAAGAACCAAATACACTGGGTGAGCGAAGCGGATCGTTTACCAATTTTATTCAAAAGGACTTGGGCCCATGGTTATAAGAGAAATGTCCTTATCACAATATGACCCACCTATACAGACAACTCCGTCTCCAGTGAATCCCTTGGGACATTTGCAGGTGAAACCACCAGGAGTGTTGGTACAGATCCCTACCTCAGGGTCACAGTTCGACAGTCCGGTCGTACACTCATCAACGTCTGAAACAAGACAATATAACTTTGCAATATACACGCATAGGTATATGAGATCTCTACAGATATCGACGGGCCTTGAGAGACATAAAGAAAGCGGTACTAAATATATTGCCCGATAAAAACGCATAAAACACGCCAAAAATAGCCGTTCTGTAGGGTACATATCTGCAACTGTTTTAACCTTTAAGCATTCTAGCATGAAAGATGATATCAGCACTGATCTTATCCGTCAACTCAAACATGGCTCACTAGTACTACGAGTAATGCAGAAGTGGAAGTAAATCTGAGCTATTAGAAATACATACATTTATCTTGAAGATCAATGTCCGCACCTTAATTAAAATCTTCTCAGAACTATACTGATTATAACAGCAGTGTGCGTAGGAAATTCACGGTTTAGAATTATCATTGAAGAGAGGAAAAAACTTTCACAACTTATCATTCCGTTGTAGCACTGTGGGCTTTGAACCGCTTCAATACCGGGAAGGACCCCTACTCAATTGCGATCGTTTTGTGCTTGAGGTGTGGCTCTACGATCTACGTACCCCTGTAGGAAGGCCTGGTGGAGGATAACTTACCCATACATCGCAGAAAGTTGCCCAGGTTATCCGTGATCCGGTTGTAACCGTTCTGGCAGTAACAGACGTAGTCCCGCTGTCTCATAGTACACACACCGCCGTGAAACTCCACTCCGCACCGATCCTCGACTTGGTCACACCAGTCCACAACTGTAAACGGTACAAGCAACAAGCCACGCCGACTTGATTTATGAATGACATTCTCTGGAGATCCCAAAACTAATGCGCGCGGGCGACCAAAAAAAAATAATAAAATAAAATAAAATAAAACGTGCTGCTAAACCACAGGACTAAACATCCAGGCTTTTCCAGGCTAGGTTTGTCTAATTTTTACCTGCAGTAAGACTGTAAGAGATTTTAAGAAATCGTTCTGCTGCAGTACCAAGGTCACACACCAGGGGCCCAAAATCGACCTTGACCTTCCCAACACCTACCCACATACCAAATATCACAACAAACCATCCAGGTTCTAATGTTATGCTGACCACAAATATCCAGAAACCCAAACAAACAGACACACACAGGGACAGACACATGAAATCATTTTTCGTGGAGGTAATAAATAGCTTACAGCCAACTGGGCAGTCCTGACCAACACAGACTTTGAACTCAGTGGCGCCACCCTCGCAATATCGTAACAAGTCGCTAGGGGCCCGGGGCCCAAAACATAACCTACTTGGCGAGAGTAACAAATAACTTACAGCCAACTGGGCAGTCCTGACCAACACAGACTTTGAACGCGGTGGCATCCCCCTCGCAGTACCGTAACAAGTCGCTAGGGGGCCCAAAACATAACCTACTTGGCGACAGTAACAAATAACTTACAGCCAACTGGGCAGTCCTGACCAACACAGACTTTGAACGCGGTAGCGTCCCCCTCGCAGTACCGTAACAAGTCGCTAGGGGACCCAAAACATAACCTACTTGGCGACAGTAACAAATAACTTACAGCCAACTGGGCAGTCCTGACCAACACAGACTTTAAACGCGGTGGCTTCCCACTCTCAATACCGCTAAGTCGCTAGGGGGCCCAAAGTCTAATCGTTTCCAGGTCTCATCAAGTAAATCCAATCAAGCATTCTCGAGTTATGCTGATAATACATAAAGACATACAACCGCTACCGAAGGCATAACTTTCTTGGCAAAACTTACAGCCAACTGGGCAGTCCTGACCAACACAGACTTTGAACGCGGTGGCGTCCCCCTGGCAGTAGCGGCCGCCGTTCTGTGGAGCCGGGCTGTCACAGGTTCTACTGCGGACCTGCACGCTCACACCACACGTGGCCGTGCACTCTGTCCAGTTACTCCACGGCCCGAACATCCCATCTATGGGTCCTGCAGGACATCAACGACAACAATGTCTCGGAAACATTCTTTATTTATTTTTATCTATTCGTTCACCTTTAGGGTCGTCCCTTCAGTTGATGTAACTGATTTCCAAGGGAGCCTAGTACAAAATAAATCATAACAAATCAAGAAAATCATTATTTACACAGGATTGAATTTACACAGGATTGAATCATAAGTTCATAATTATACAACATAAAGTAGTGATCATCTTTGTATGAATAAATCATACAAATAAGTACATGGTACAAGTAACTATTACAACAATATTCACGTTTTGTTCACTCATTCTCACTCGTGCAAATAGTTTCTTCATAATATAAACTCAAGCAAAACCAGTCTCATTATTATCACAAAATCACACATCGTGCTATTTCCGCAAGTTTCACTAAGAACAACGATCTATAAATTTACGACTTGGAATTCATAAATTTATAGATCGTTTGGTCAAATAGAGGAAGCACATTGGCACTGATAATTCGAGGTGTACAAAAATCCTAATATATCATGAAGCTTATCATGAGAACAGCAAAATCAAACTTATGTTTAAGGGCATTGCCCCGAAAAAAAATATTATTTGACTTCCTGTTGATAGTTTAGCCAATCTTTGACAATGATTTACCTCAATTTACACAAAACCAGACAAAATGCAGAAACTCACCAGCTATTATGAAGGACATCAGAATAACCCTTTCCACACGTGTTATAGAGACAGAAATCTCGACACGTGTCTCGCTGCTAACGTCAGTAGACCATGAAAAGGCTGGTAAAAGTCGCTGTAGGTAGAACCTCTCGTTCAGCTCGATTCGTCTCGGCACAGGAGCCGAAACATCAACCAAGCTGCTGAAGTCTGTTGTGGTCACCATGGTGGTGTAGTGCGCTTGTAGGTTTGTGAGATGACGTTCAAAGTAGATCAGCATAGTTTCATCTGTTGTGCTGAGTGAAAGTTGCGATGGAAATACACCTGAAAGAATGAGAAATGTTACATCTATGTTGCAAACTGCAAATTCTACAAGCTTTTGAGATGGATACAGTATGCATGCACATTTTACATAAGTGGAGAGAGTTGAAGAAAGACTGATTGCAGCTGCTGAGTGTCTAAGACAACTGCGGCAGTAGAACATAGTAACCAACTGCTACAGCATGCAAAGTGAACAAAAAGCTTTGCAAATAAGATGCTTTAATACGCACCTATTAGACCCTGGGTTATGTCGAGATTTTCAAGCTGCGTCAGCAAAAAGCCTGTATGTGTGACCCCTGGACCTTCCTGGTACACCAACACCCAGCGTTCAGACTTCAATCTCACATTGGCTGTTGCTATAAGATTGACCAGTGGCACTCCGTCTTGGCTCTGAAGCTCTGTTAGCGACAAGTGAAAATCTTCGAGCTGGAGTTCTTCGGACAGTGGAGCGTCCAAGTTCAATTCCCAGACCGTTACGTCAGCACTCATAGCCGTGTAATCGAACACTGAAAAAAAGAGAACAACAACTGAGTGTATCATACTTGTCTGTCATCTTTCGTTTGCAAGGCATATGAATAGCCTACACTGGCCACAAAGAATACACATAATGGATTAGAATAGTTGTCAGACAATTCTACCATAATTAAACCTTAATTTACCTTCTTCAAAAGACTATGTGTTATACCCACCTTCGACACTAGGTTGAGTAAAACTGACCAGAATGACTCTGTCAGTTGTACTTGGAGATACACTGATGCTAAACTCGACCTGGGGGTTGGCCTGCACAGACCATGATAATGTCGCTGGGAGTCGTTGTAAGTAGAAACGTTCGTTTAGCTCAATCCGACTTGGCACAGGAGCAGAGACATCCACCAGGCTGTTAAAGTCCGTTGTAGACATCATGCTGGTGTAGTCCGTTTGAAGAGAGGCCAGATGACGGCTGAAGTAGAGTTGGAAGGTCGCGCGTATGACGCTGACCTGAAGATCCCCAGCCAAGGCCCCTGCTGTGAAAACGTAAGATTGAGTAAGCTACAGTTCCTTTATCTGAGAACAAAGAGCTGATAAGGCTTCGACCCAGGAATATAGATTGGCTCAATTTTAATCAATGAACCATACCTAAAATTTGTAACTAAGATTATATCCAATAATAACACAAAAAGTACACACCTGTCAGACCCTGGGTTATATCCAGATCCTCCAGCTCCGTCAGAATAAGCGCTGTATGTGTGGCGCCCGGACCTTCCTGGTACACCAACACCCAGCGCTCGGCCTTCAACCTCACAT
>NC_049995.1:6569037-6574416 GCF_000003815.2 Branchiostoma floridae
CTCTATTTCACTGGCCACAAAGAATACACATAATGGATTAGAATAGTTGTCAGACAATTCTACCATAATTAAACCTTAATTTACCTTCTTCAAAAGACTATGTGTTATACCCACCTTCGACACTAGGTTGAGTAAAACTGACCAGAATGACTCTGTCAGTTGTACTTGGAGATACACTGATGCTAAACTCGACCTGGGGGTTGGCCTGCACAGACCATGATAATGTCGCTGGGAGTCGTTGTAAGTAGAAACGTTCGTTTAGCTCAATCCGACTTGGCACAGGAGCAGAGACATCCACCAGGCTGTTAAAGTCCGTTGTAGACATCATGCTGGTGTAGTCCGTTTGAAGAGAGGCCAGATGACGGCTGAAGTAGAGTTGGAAGGTCGCGCGTATGACGCTGACCTGAAGATCCCCAGCCAAGGCCCCTGCTGTGAAAACGTAAGATTGAGTAAGCTACAGTTCCTTTATCTGAGAACAAAGAGCTGATAAGGCTTCGACCCAGGAATATAGATTGGCTCAATTTTAATCAATGAACCATACCTAAAATTTGTAACTAAGATTATATCCAATAATAACACAAAAAGTACACACCTGTCAGACCCTGGGTTATATCCAGATCCTCCAGCTCCGTCAGAATAAGCGCTGTATGTGTGGCGCCCGGACCTTCCTGGTACACCAACACCCAGCGCTCGGCCTTCAACCTCACATTGGCTGTTGCTATAAGATTGGCCAGTGGCACTCCGTCTTGGCTCTGAAGCTCTGTTAGCGACAGGTCAAAATCTTCGAGATGGAGTTCTTCGGACAGTGGTGCGTCCAAGTTCAATTCCCAGACCGTTACGTCAGCACTCATAGCCGTGTAATCGAACACTGAAAAAAAGAGAACAACAACTGAGTGTATCATACTTGTCTGTCATCCTTCATTTTCAAGGCATATGAATAGCCTACACTGGCCACAAAGAATACACATAATGGTTTAGAATAGTTGTCAGACAATTCTACCCTAATTGAAAATTAATTTACCTTCTTCAAAAGACTATGTGTTATACCCACCTTCGACACTCGGTTGAGTAAAACTGACCAGAATGACTCTGTCAGTTGTACTTGGGGATACACTGATGCTAAACTCGACCTGGGGGTTGGCCTGCACAGACCATGATAATGTCGCTGGGAGTCGTTGTAAGTAGAAGCGTTCGTTTAGCTCAATCCGACTTGGCACAGGAGCAGAGACATCCACCAGGCTGTTAAAGTCCGTTGTAGACATCATGCTGGTGTAGTCCGTTTGAAGAGAGGCCAGATGACGGCTGAAGTAGAGTTGGAAGGTCGCGCGTATGACGCTGACCTGAAGATCCCCAGCCAAGGCCCCTGCTGTGAAAACGTAAGATTGAGTAAGCTACAGTTCCTTTATCTGAGAACAAAGAGCTGATAAGGCTTCGACCCAGGAATATAGATTGGCTCAATTTTAATCAATGAACCATACCTAAAATTTGTAACTAAGATTATATCCAATAATAACACAAAAAGTACACACCTGTCAGACCCTGGGTTATATCCAGATCCTCCAGCTCCGTCAGAATAAGCGCTGTATGTGTGGCGCCCGGACCTTCCTGGTACACCAACACCCAGCGCTCGGCCTTCAACCTCACATTGGCTGTTGCTATAAGATTGGCCAGTGGCACTCCGTCTTGGCTCTGAAGCTCTGTTAGCGACAGGTCAAAATCTTCGAGATGGAGTTCTTCGGACAGTGGTGCGTCCAAGTTCAATTCCCAGACCGTTACGTCAGCACTCATAGCCGTGTAATCGAACACTGAAAAAAAGAGAACAACAACTGAGTGTATCATACTTGTCTGTCATCCTTCATTTTCAAGGCATATGAATAGCCTACACTGGCCACAAAGAATACACATAATGGTTTAGAATAGTTGTCAGACAATTCTACCCTAATTGAACCTTAATTTACCTTCTTCAAAAGACTATGTGTTATACCCACCTTCGACACTCGGTTGAGTAAAACTGACCAGAATGACTCTGTCAGTTGTGCTTGGGGATACACTGATGCTAAACTCGACCTGGGGGTTGGCCTGCACAGACCATGATAATGTCGCTGGGAGTCGTTGTAAGTAGAAGCGTTCGTTTAGCTCAATCCGACTTGGCACAGGAGCAGAGACATCCACCAGGCTGGTAAAGTCCGTTGTAGACATCATGCTGGTGTAGGCCGTTTGAAGAGAGGCCAGATGACGGCTGAAGTAGAGTTGGAAAGTCGCACGTATGACGCTGACCTGAACACCCGTAGGTAAGTCCCCTGCTGTAAAAAGAATAAGTTAACACAGTTTTATATCTCCAAGTACATGACAAACAAAAAAAGGCAAAATATTGAAAAAGTGTATCGTTAGATTATCAAAACTAAATAATGTGGCATACTTTGAAATCAAATTACAATTACACTTCATTGTTACTTTCGTTTTTGGCAACAAACTTTGGATCAGTCTCTACACCAAAGTATAAGATTTCATACATTGCATTAGGAAATAAAATTGTAAATTAGAGTTAAGATGAGAATAAAACACAGAAACTACACACCTGTCAGACCCTCGGTTATGTCTAGGCTCCCCAACTCCGTCAGAATAAGCGATGTATGTGTGGCGCCCGGACCTTCCTGGTACACCAACACCCAGCGCTCCGCCTTCAACGTCATACTGGCTGTTCTTGCAAGATTGGCCAGTGGCACTCCGTCTTGGCTCTGCAGCTCTGTTAGTGACACCTGGAACTGTTCCAGCTGGAGTTCTTCGGACAGACCAGCATCCAAGTTTGATTCCCAGGACGTTACGTCAGCATCCATAGCCGCATAATCAAACACTGGAAGAAGAGAAGAACAACTAAGTCAATCATCCTTCATTTACATGGCATATAAATAGCATAAACTGGTCAAAGAAAAAAAATATGTATAATGGCTGAGAATAGTTGTCATACAATGCTAAGAGAGACTATATGTTACACTCACCTTCGACAGTCGGTTGAGTAAAGCTGACCAGAATGACTCTGTCACTTGTGCTTGGAGATACACTGATGCTAAACTCGACCTGGGGGTTGGCCTGCACAGACCATGATAATGTCGCTGGGAGTCGTTGTAAGTAGAAGCGTTCGTTTAGCTCAATCCGACTGGGCACAGGAGCAGAGACATCCACCAGGCTGGTAAAGTCCGTTGTAGACATCATGCTGGTGTAGTCCGTTTGAAGAGAGGCCAGATGACGGCTGAAGTAGAGTTGGAAGGTCGCACGTATGACGCTGACCTGAACATTTACAGCCAACGCCCCAGCTGTGAAAACATAACATTGAGTAAGCTACAGTTTGTTTATCTGAGAACAAATAGCTGATAAGACTTTGACCCAGGAATATAAATTGTCTTAATTTTGATCAATGAATCATACCAAAAATTTTAGCTAAGGTTATATTCAATTAAACACAAAAACTACACACCTGTGAGACCCTGGGTTATATCCAGATCCTCCAGCTCCGTCAGAATAAGCGCTGTATGTGTGACGCCCGGACCTTCCTGGTACACCAACACCCAGCGCTCCGCCTTCAACCTCACATTGGCTGTTCTTACAAGATTGACCAGTGGCACTCCGTCTTGGCTCTGCATCTCTGCTAGCGACACCTGGAATTGTTCCATCTGAAGTTCTTCGGAAAGTGCAGCATCCAAGTTCAATTCCCAGGCCGTTACGTCAGTTCGTATAGCCGCATAATCAAATACTGAAAGAAGAGAAGAACAGCTCAGTGTATCATTCTTCAATTAAATGGCAAATAGAAAGGCTACATTGGCAACAGACAAATATACATAATGGCTGAGAATAGTTGTAAATACAATTCTAAAAAACCTTAGATTAACCTTCTTTGTAAGACACACCCACCTTCGACACTCGGCTGAGTAAAGCTGACAAGAATGACCCTGTCAGTTGTACTTGGAGATAAACTGATGCTAAACTCGACCTGGGGGTTGGCCTGCACAGACCATGATAATGTCGCTGGGAGTCGTTGTAAGTAGAAGCGTTCGTTTAGCTCAATCCGACTTGGCACAGGAGCAGAGACATCCACCAGGCTGTTAAAGTCCGTTGTAGACATCATGCTGGTGTAGTCCGTTTGAAGAGAGGCCAGATGACGGCTGAAGTAGAGTTGGAAGGTCGCACGTATGACGCTGACCTGAACAGTTACAGCCAAGGCCCCTGCTGTGAAAACGTAAGATTGAGTAAGCTACAGTTCCTTTATCTGAGAACAAAAAGATGATAAGGCTTCGACCCAGGAATATAAATTGGCTTAATTTTAATCAATGAACCATACCTAACATTTTTAGCTAAGATTATATCCAATAATGATATAAAAAGTACACACCTGTCAGACCCTGGGTTATATCCAGATCCTTCAACTCCGTCAGAATCAGCGCTGTATGTGTGACGCCCGGACCTTCCTGGTACACCAACACCCAGCGCTCCGCCTTCAACCTCATACTGGCTGTTCTTGCAAGATTGGTCAGTGGCACTCCGTCTTGGCTCTGCAGCTCTGTTAGTGACACCTGGAACTGTTCCAGCTGGAGTTCTTCGGACAGTGCAGCATCCAAGTTCGATTCCCATGCCGTTACGTCAGCATGCATAGCTGTATAATCAAAAACTGAAAAAAAAAGAGAAAAACAGCTGAGTGTATCATCCTTGGCAGATGAGTAGCCTACACTGTCCACAGAAAAAAAATGGCGAAGAACAGTTGTCACACAATTCTAAAAGAACCTTAGATTTAACTTCTTTGAAAGACTATGTGTCACACTCACCTTCGACACTCGGTTGAGTAAAACTGACCAGAATGACTCTATCAGTTGTACTTGGGGATACACTGATGCTAAACTCGACCTGGGGGTTGGCCTGCACAGACCATGATAATGTCGCTGGGAGTCGTTGTAAGTAGAAGCGTTCGTTTAGCTCAATCCGACTTGGCACAGGAGCAGAGACATCCACCAGGCTGGCAAAGTCCGTTGTAGACATCATGCTGGTGTAGTCCGTTTGAAGAGAGGCCAGATGACGGCTGAAGTAGAGTTGGAAGGTCGCGCGGATGACGCTGACTTGGACATTTGTAGGCAATGCCCCTGCAGTACCAAACAGCATAATGAATAAGTTAAGGTTCAAACATATGTCTGATTACAAAGCATAATAGGAAAAAAGTCACAATGATGAAACGGCAATTGAACGTAATCATACTAAACTATTTCGATAAAAGATGTAAGATTATACTATTTTAGGGCAACAATGTTGAATCGATTTCTACCCAGCAATATAAATTCGACATTATTGCACTACAAACACATAAGATATTTCCAGTATAGCACATAACATATA
>NC_049995.1:6574516-6616995 GCF_000003815.2 Branchiostoma floridae
ACGAACAGATCCTCCAGCTCCGTCAGAATAAGCGCTGTATGTGTGACGCCCGGACCTTCCTGGTACACCAACACCCAGCGCTCCGCCTTCAACCTCACATTGGCTGTTGCTATAAGATTGGCCAGTGGCACTCCGTCTTGGCTCTGCAGCTCTGTTAGCGACACCTGAAATTGCTCGAGCTGGAGTTCTTCTGACAGTGCAGCATCCAATTTCGATTCCCAGGCCGTTACGTCAGCACGCATAGCCGTGTAATCGAAAACTGAAAAGGTGCAGCAACAAAACTACATGTAAGTCTCAGATCCTTCTTGTAGTGCTTGACGAATATAAAATATTCCTCTAAGTAACTCTATTCTTCAGGACCAGAGGAAAACATACGTAGAAGAAAAGGCTATCATACAAATGAAAAAAAATTATCTTCTCTAATTTAATACTGTGTGTTACACCCACCTTCGACACTCGGTTGAGTAAAGCTGACCAGAATGACTCTGTCAGTTGAACTTGGGGATACACTGATGCTAAACTCGACCTGGGGGTTGGCCTGCACAGACCATGATAATGTCGCTGGGAGTCGCTGTAAGTAGAAGCGTTCGTTTAGCTCAATTCGACTGGGCACAGGAGCAGAGACATCCACCAGGCTGTTAAAGTCCGTTGTAGACATCATGCTGGTGTAGTCCGTTTGAAGAGAGGCCAGATGACGGCTGAAGTAGAGTTCGTAGGCATTGCGTATGGCACTGACCACAACTTTTGCAGGCAAGACCCCTGTAGTAACGAAGAACATGCTTACTGAAGTTCAGTTTTCTTATCATCTGAAGCAAGATTTAACAATTATTGTAGAAAAAACACTTTCTGTAGTTTTATCTAGTATATGGCCGGTATAACCACCCTTCGGTGTAACACACCAGCTTGGCAGGCACGGGGCGCGGCAGTAGCTGGTTATACATGTATTAGACTGAATGACCCGTCACACCTTACCTCTGCACATCTATTTTCAAGCGTTCTTTAAAAACTATACAGAGAAGATGCTCCTACTATCCTTGGTGATACATTCAATAAAACAACTTCTTAATGACATGCGGTGAAGATGATGATGATGATGATTCTTAATCAATGAGTTCCAGTTTTTTCATCATCTGAAGCATTGATGACTAAGGCGATATTTAGGAGATACGTAAAGGTTAGCAGTTGTCATAGGAAAAACACATTCAATAAGATTTCGCAATAACACATTTTGATTTCTAGTTTACAATTCCTTGCTAGGCATATGCCTAGATAAGATTTTGTCATTGCAAAATTACATTGACCCTATCATTCTCCGAACAGTCGGGCATACTGAGAATGAGACTCTCTTTTTACATACCAGTCAGACCCTGGGCTACGTCTAGGTTTTCCAACTCTGGCAGTAAAAGTGCTGTATGTGTGACGCCCGGCCCTTCATTGTACACCAACACCCAGCGCTCCGAAGTCAACTCCACGTTGGCTGTCCCTTCCAAATTGACCAATAGGGCTCCATCTTGGCTCTGAAGCTCTGTTAATGACACCTGGAACTCGTCTAGCTGAAGTTCCTCAGAAAGTGCAGCATCCACGTTTGAGACCCATGTGGTTATTTCCTCTTGCATGACATAGTAGTCAAACACTGTTGAACGGCCGGTATGATTAATTGATTTGCCTGATAGCATGGCAACTCTGCATACAAACGTTTGAACAATACATGACTTTGACAAAGAGCCTTTTCTTATGCATTTTAGTTGGTTAGAATGTATGATGTTAGTTGCCAAGATTTTTGATTTCTTAGTTCAATTTTTCATGGACCCTGTTCGTGGCTTTTCATTTTCTACAAAGTGTTTCATTCGATATTATAAGACCAATTGTACTTCGAAAGTAATAATGAATACATCCATACTGAACCCAGCTTGGCAGTTTTGCAAGAGTATTATACTTTCAAAGATCTATGGACAATATCATATGTCCTTCTTTAATTGTTACCCATTTACTACTAAAAAATTACAATGGTTTGTTTTTCATTCCCTACCCCTTGTTAACGTATGGCAGCCTAGGTTTTTATACATTTCATTAGTAATCGGTAAGCATGTACATTACTTACAAAGTCCCTGTGGTCCCTCAGACGAGTACATTGTTGTGGGGGCGGTGGATGGTAGGGTTGTCTTTGGTTTTGTCGATACCATAGGTTTTGTTGTATGACCAGCAGTTGTAAATGGTGCTGTTCCTGTAGTTGCTATTGTAGAGGTTCTTGTTGTAAAATCAGTACTTTTGGCAGTAGCTTCGGTTGTGAACTGACTAGACGTGTGCCCAACTGTTGTTGTAAAAGGTGCTGTTGCTGTAGGGTCTATTGTAGAAGGCATCGTTGTAAAAGCAGTACTTTTGGCTGTGGGTTCAGTTGTGACATGACTAGACGTATGTCCAACTGTTGTTGTAAAAGGTGCTGTTCCTGTAGGGTCTATTGTAGAAGGCATCGTTGTGAAAGCAGTACTTTTGGCTGTGGGTTCAGTTGTGAACTGACCGGACGTCTGTCCAAATGTTGTTGTAAAAGGTGTTGTTTCAATAGATGCTATTGTAGAGGCCCTTGTTGTAAAAGCGGTACTTTTGGCTGTGGGTTCAGTTGTGACATGACTAGACGTATGTCCAACTGTTGTTGTAAAAGGTGCTGTTGCTGTAGGGTCTATGGTAGAAGGCATCGTTGTGAAAGCAGTACTTTTGGCTGTGGGTGCAGTTGTGACATGACTAGACGTATGTCCAACTGTTGTTGTAAAAGGTGCTGTTGCTGTAGGGTCTATGGTAGAAGGCATCGTTGTAAAAGCAGTACTTTTGGCAGTAGCTTCGGTTGTGAACTGACTAGACATGTGCCCAACTGTTGTTGTAAAAGGTGCTGTTGCTGTAGGGTCTATGGTAGAAGGCATCGTTGTAAAAGCAGTACTTTTGGCAGTAGCTTCGGTTGTGAACTGACTAGACGTGTGCCCAGCTGTTGTTGTAAAAGGTGCTGTTGCTGTAGGGTCTATGGTAGAAGGCATCGTTGTGAAAGCAGTACTTTTGGCTGTGGTTTCAGTTGTGAACTGGCCGGACGTCTGTCCAAATGTTGTTGTAAAAGGTGCTGATACTGTAGGGTCTATGGTAGAAGGCATCGTTGTGAAGCAGTCCTTTTGGGTGTGTTTCAGTTGTGAACTGGCCGGACGTCTGTCCAAATGTTTTGTAAAAGGTGTTGTTTCAATAGATGCTATGGTAGAAGGCATCGTTGTAAAAGCAGTACTTTTGGCAGTAGCTTCGGTTGTGAACTGACTAGACGTGTGCCCAACTGTTGTTGTAAAAGGTGCTGTTACTGTAGGGTCTATGGTAGAAGGCATCGTTGTGAAAGCAGTACTTTTGGCTGTGGCTTCAGTTGTGATCTGGCTAGACGTGTGCTTGCCTGTTGTTGTAAAACTAGCGGTGGGGACTGTCGTTTCTGCCTGTGTTGTTGACGTAAATGGCATTGTTGCAGTGGATGCTATGGAGGAGGCACTTGTTGTAAAACCATCTGCAGTCGTTTCTGGCTGTGTTGTTTCAGTAGTGAACTGACCAGATGTTTTGACTCTTGTTGTAGTAAACGGCTTTGTTTCAGTAGACGTGATGGTAGAAGCTCTTGTAGTAGGACCAACAGTTGTGCGTAATGTTTCTAGTACTGTTTGAAAAGTTGTCCGAGGACCAGTTGTTTCTCTTTTTGTTGTAAATGGCAATGTTGCAGTAGATGATGTTGTAGAGGCCTCTGTTGTAGGACTAGTGGTCGGTACAGTCGTCTCTGGTGCTGTTGTTACGGTAGAGAACTGGTCTGTTGTTACTTTACTTGTTGCTTCAGATGTAATGCTTGTTGTAGAAGCTATGGTTGATGCCCTAGTTGTGTGATCAGCGGTTTTGGCTGTTGTGTCAGTTGTAAACATGCCAGATGTCAGGTCACTTGTTGTGGATGCTATTGTTGTGGTGGATGCTTTAGAAGAAGCCTTAGTGGTGGTAAAACTAGCGGTGGTGGCTGTCGTTTCTGGCTGTGTTGTTTCAGTTGTGAATTGGCCGGACGTTTCTGCACTTGTTGCCGTAAATGGCGTTGTTGCAGTGGATGCTTTGGAAGAAGCTCCAACGGTGGTAAAACTAGCGGTGGTGGTTGAAGTTTCTGATTGCATTGTTTCAGTTGTGAACTGGCCGGATGTTTTTGCACGTGTCGTAAATGGCGTTGTTGCAGTGGATGCTATGGAGGACGCACGTGTCGTAGAGTCATCTGTGGTCGTTTCTGGCTGTGTTGTTTCTGTTGTTACCTGACCAGATGTTTTTGCACGTGCTGTTGTAAACGGCAATGTTTCAGTAGACGTGGTGGTAGAAGCTCTTGTAGTAGGACCAACAGTTGTGCGTAATGTTTCTAGTACTGTTTGAAAAGTTGTCCGAGGACCAGTTGTTTCTCTTTTTGTTGTATATGGCAATGTTGCAGTAGATGCTGTTGTAGAGACTCCTATTGTATGACTAGTGGTCGGTACAGTCGTCTCTGGTGCTGTTGTTACGGTAGAGAATTGGTCTGTTGTTAGTTTACTTGTTGCTTGAGATGTAATGCTTGTTGTAGAAGCTATGGTTGATGCCCTAGTTGTGCGATCAGCGGTTTTGGCTGTTGTGTCAGTTGTAAACATGCCAGATGTCAGGTCACTTGTTGTGGATGCTATTGTTGTGGTGGATGCTTCAGAAGAAGCCTTAGTGGTGGTAAAACTAACGGTGGTAGCTGTCGTTTCTGGCTGTGTTGTTTCAGTTGTGAATTGGCCGGACGTTTCTGCACTTGTTGCCGTAAATGGCGTTGTTGCAGTGGATGCTTTGGAAGAAGCTCCAACGGTGGTAAAACTAGCGGTGGTGGTTGAAGTTTCTGATTGCATTGTTTCAGTTGTGAACTGGCCGGATGTTTTTGCACGTGTCGTAAATGGCGTTGTTGCAGTGGATGCTATGGAAGACGCACGTGTCGTAGAGTCATCTGTGGTCGTTTCTGGCTGTGTTGTTTCTGTTGTTACCTGACCAGATGTTTTTGCACGTGCTGTTGTAAACGGCAATGTTTCAGTAGACGAGATAGTAGAATCTCTTGTAGTAGAACCAGCAGTTGTGCCCAATGTTTCTAGAACTGTTTTATATGTTGTTCTTGGACCAGTTGTTGCTGGCGCTGTTGTTACAGTAGATGCTACTGTGGAGACCCCTGTTGTAGGACTAGTTGTTTGTATAGTCGACTCTTCTGCTGTTGGTGAAGATGAGAACTGACCTGTTGTAATTCTACTTGTTGTTTGAGACGGCAAAGTTGTTGTGGGAACTATTGTTGAGGACTTTGTTGTACGGCCAGCAGTTGTGATTGTAGATTCGGTGGTTACCAGATCGGACGTTTTCACATTTGTTGTAACTGGTGTTGTCGCAGTAGATGCTATTGAAGAAGCCCTTGTTGTAGGGCCAACGGTTGTGAATGTCGTTTCTAGTTCCGTTGTTACCGGTACCGTTGTGGCCTGGCCAGTTGTTTCTTTACTGGTTGTCAGGGGGAGTGTTTCAGTAGATTGTACTGTAGATGTCCTTGTTGTAGATCCAGGGGTTGTTTCTAAAGTCTCCAGTAATGTTTTATGAGATGTCATTTCATTTGTTGATGTGAATAGCATTGTTGGGGTAGAAGCCTTCGTTAAAGGCCCAGTAGCTGTTAAAGTTGTTGCTGGTTCTACTGTTGCAGTTGTGAACTTGGCAGTTGTTATGTCACGTGTTGAGCCCATCGTTGTTGGAAATACCATCGTTGGCATTCGCGCTGTAGAACTTGCAGTTGTGAATGCCGTTCCCACACCTGTGGTTACATCTGTGGTCTGCTCACTTGTCGTCGTTTTTCTGCTCTCCGTTGTTGTGTCAGGCCCTGCAAAACAAACCAGAACGCTTGATACCAACACTATGTACTCAGGATAGGGCTCGATAAACACTTAACAACAGACACTCCTGACTGGATCTGTACACTGTTATTCTGTATAGCATTCACACTTGTAATCATTAAAAATTATACAGATGTTGAGAAAAAATATATATATATATGTATACATAATTGATATTGTAATTACTTTGTTTCTATCTTGTTAACACTTATCTAAAGTAATGCATTGACTGTAGTTCTCTCTATACTGACAAATAAATCAAATCAGAATCAGCGACTAGTAAGTATACAACATAAATATGAGACTGCACAGCGTGGAAACTGTTACAATGTCGGTTAATCCGTTATACTATCCGTTTCTTTACTTGTAGAGATTTCCGTAGTTTCAGCCTCGGTGGAGCTCATTCCTGTCTGTTGTTCTGTTGTGGGAAGCAGGGTGGTCAGCCCTCCCGTAGATGCTTCAGTTGTCGATGCCTCTGCTGTCATCTGAACTGTACTCAGTACAGCAGTGGTGCCCGGAACTTCCGAAGATGTCATGGCAATAGTCGACTCCTCTAGTGTTTCTGTACTCGACGCCGGCATGCTGGTCTTGCTGTGTGTGGTTCTTTCGGCAGTTGACAACAGTGGTGTAGTTTTTACTTTCGTAGTCGTTGTAGCAGTCGCGGATCCAGTGGTGACTATGTCAGTTGTACTAACTTGTTCTTCAGTTGAGGCGCTTATTGTAGCTATAGCCTCAGTCGGCACTATGTCCGTTGTTCTACCCGGATCTTCAGTTGACGCTCCTATTGTGGCTACAGACTCAGTGGCGGTCATTTTCGTTGTAACATCAGATTGTTCGGTTGTAGAGATACCAGTAGACAAAGCCTCAGCGGTAGTAATGTCCGTTGAAATCCCCGGCTCTTCAGTTGTAGATCTCGCAGAAGTAAAAGCCTCGGTGCTGATCATATCAGTTGTAAGATCTGGCTCTTCTGTTGTATAGCTTGCTGTAGTTATAAACTCCGTAGTGGTGATGCCAATTGTACCATCTGGTTTTTCAGTTGAAGCACCTATTGTAGATATAGCCTCAGTTGGCACTATGTCCGTTGTTCTAGCTGGTTCTTCGGTTGAAGGTCTTATTGTAGCTACAGACTCAGTGGTGATAATATCCGTTGTAACACCAGGCTTTGCACTTGTAGAACGTGCTGATGTTACAGAATCAGACGTGGTCATGGTCGTTGTACTATCTGGTCCTTCGGTCGAAACTCTTGTTGTAGCTACAGCCTCAGTTGTAGAACTTGCTGAGGTTACAGACTCAGACGTGGTCACGATCGTTGTACTATCTGGTCCTTCGGTTAAAACTCTTGTTGTAGCCACATCCTCAGTTGTACCATCTGGTTCCTCAGTTGAAACTCTTATTGTAGCTTTAGCCTCAGTTGGCACTATGTCCGTTGTTGTAGCTGGTCCTTCAGTTGAAGGTCTCATTGTGGATACAGACTCAGTGGTGATTATGTTCGTTGTAACTGTGGCCATGGTGGTTGGTACAGTGGTTTTATCTGGCGTTGTACTTAAAGCGGTGGACGCATCCTCGGTAGTGAAAAGCCGTGTAGTAGGCATAGTGGTTGGTACAGTAGTGTCATCTCGCGTTGTAGTAGCAGCGGTGGACGCAGCCTCTGTAGAGGATGACTGTGTTGTTGTTACAGCGGTTGGTATAGTGGTGTCATCTTGCGTTGTAGTCGCAGCAGTTGACGCATGTACGGTAGAGAAAGGGTGTGTTGTTGTTACAGCGGTCGGTAGGGTGGTGTCATCCCGCGTTGAAGGTGTAACTGTGGACCCATTTTCCGTAGACAAATGCGTAACATGTGTAGTAGCAGCAGTAGTTGGTACAGTACTATCATCTCGCGTTGTAGTCGCAGCGGTGGATGCATCTTCGGTCGAGAAGAGCTGTGTGGTTACCACGGTGGTTGGTACAGTCGTATCATCCTGCGTTGTAGTTGCAGAGGTTGAAGCAGCTACGGTAGACCAAGCCTGTGTAGTTTCCACAGTGGCCGGTAAAGTAGTATCATCTTGCGTTGTAGTTGCAGCAGTTGAATCAGCTACGTTAGAGGAACTGTGTGTTGTTGTTGTTGCAGCGGTCGGTAGGGTGGTGTCATCTTGCGTTGTAGTTACAGCGGTGGACGGATCTTCAGTAGAGAAAAGTTGTGTAGTTACCACAGTGGTTACTTTAGTGGTGTCATCTCGCGTTGTAGTCGCAGATGTGGACACAACTTCGGTGGATAGAGGCTGTGTAGTTTCCACAGTGGTTGGTACAGTAGTATCATGTTGCGTTGTAGTTGCAGCTACGGTAGATAAAGGGTGTGTTGTTGTTGCTACAGCGGTCGGTAGAGTGGTGTCATCTTGCATTGTGCTTACAAGGGTGGACGCATCTTCAGTAGAGAAAAGTTGTGTGGTTGCAACATTGGTTGATGTCGCGTCATCTTTGGTGGACAGGGGCTTTGTAGTTACCATAGTGGTTTGTACAGTAGTATCATCTTGCGTTGTAGTTGCAGATGTGGACACAGCTTCGGTGAATAGAGGCTGTGTAGTTTTCACAGTGGTTGGTACGGTAGTGTCATCTTGCGTTGTAGTTGCAGCGGTCGACGCAGCTTCGGAAGACAAAGGCTGTGTAGTGGCCATAGTGGTTGGTACGGTAGTGTCATCTTGCGTTGTATGCGTAGTTGTAGCGGTCGACACAGCTACGGTAGAGAAAGGGTGTGTTGTTACAGCGGTCGGTAGAGTAGTGTCATCTTGCGTTGTATTTGCAGCGGTGGACGCATCTTCGGTAGAGAAAAGTTGCGTGGTTACAACATTGGTTGATGTCGCGTAATCTTTGGTAGACAGAGGCTTTGTAGTTACCACAGTGGTTTGTACAGTAGGATCATCTTGCGTTGTAGTTACAGCGGTGGACGCAGCTTCAGTAGAGGATGGCTGTGTTGTTGTTAGAAAGGTAGGTAGAGTCGTGTCATCTTGCGTCGTGGTTGCAGCTGTGGACGCATCGTCGGTAGGCTGTGTAGTGGTCACAGTGGTTTGTACAGTGGTATCACCTTGCGTTGTAGTTACAGCGGTAGACGCATCTTCTGTAGAGAAAAGCTGTGTAGTTGCCCCAGCGGTTGGTACAGCGTCATCTTCGGTAGACAGCATCTGTGTGGTTACCACAGTGGTTGTAGGAGTTGAAGTAGCAATGGTGGACCTAGCTTCAGTAGAAAATGGCTGTGCTGTTGTCGCAGCGGTCGGTAGAGTAGTATCATCTCGCATTGTAGTTGCAGCGGTGGACACAGCTTCGGTAGAGAAAAGCTGTGCAGTTGTCGTTGTGTAAAGCTCCGCTTTAGTGGTCTGAGACTGTGTTGTAGTTGATTGTTTCACTGTAGTCTGCTGTTGTGTCGTTGGTACCGTCGATATCCCAGCTGTGGCTTCTTTCGTCACTGCTGTTGTAGCAGTTGTAACTTCATTTGTGGTCTGAAATTCTTCTACTGTCGGAGTAATGGTCAACGCTTCCGTTGTTCCTTGCTCTACTGTTGGAATGACTGACGCTGCTTTATTTGTAGTCTCTTGCTCCACTGTTGGATTGACTGACACAAACGCTGTTGTTATCTGATTGCTGATGATGACGTCAGTTGTAGCCGCTTGTACTCCAATGGACTTGTTCCTGATCACTTTTTCAGTTTTTGTTAAGTTTTGATTTGTGCCAGTGGCAAGGCTTCTAACATGTCGGCTTGAACCGTTTTTCGTTGAATTAATTTTGCTTTTTACTGATCGTTCTTTGACTTTGAGTCGGATTAACTCGGGATGTGTGCTGTTTTTTAACCGTTTGTGCTGTATCATGTAGTCCTCATCGTGTTCCGATGGCACTGGAGTTGTTGGTGAGAAGTCTTGTAGGAGGCGTTCTAACGTGACGGCAGGTGACCTCAGTGACCTGGATGGGTCATGCGAAATCTTGAAATGGTCTGAAAAAGAGAATGAATTATCAGTTATTTACAGTTCATCAAATCACAATGAAAACCCGAATAGGTAACCATTATATTTTCGTTTTTTTTTCTAGTTGCGAAGGATGAAAATGCAAATTGTATAGCAGTGGTATACATAATTACATACTTAACAAAGAAGGCAAATGAGATTTATCAATTAAAAGGAAACTGACATTTTTCTACATCTACGTCTACTTAAGCTATTTGATGGGTTTGCCTTCTTTTCCGAATGCAGATGAATTGTCCAAAATTCTCATAGATAAAGGGACGACCTAAGCAAGAAGGTTTGTTTCATCGTTAATGTGTGAGAAGCTTGGAAAAATTTTGCTGATTTCACTTAAAAGTTTTCTTCTTTCGGATTGTATTGTGAACATTAATAAATGGACTGTTGTTCATCTGGGGTGCCTACAACAATCATGAAATGTAAACCTAACAGAAAAAATCTGTGCATTCAATCCTAGTGTATATTTGAAGCGTAGTAATCTTGTAGTTCCAAAGCATATATTAACGAGACAAAACATACAGGCCAAGGACCATATCATTATTTCAGAAGAACTAACAGTCTCGAGTGCTCACCCTTATATTAGATTGATCTTATGGGTAGGACTAACAGTTTTTCAGTCTACATTGTATGATGGAAATGTTTGTCTCAAAATCCCGGCCGACATGGATTACATTGATATGACCGTCTCAAGTTATCAGCCTATAATGGATAAAACGGTCTATAGTGATCAAATGGACAGGAATGTCTTAGTTACTTAAAGAGGTATTCCACTGTAGAAGGGAATGTTATTTTTTAATAGATAATGTATTAATGAATATATAATCAGCCGACCTTTGGTGGAATTCCACTTGTTGTGAATTACACTAAATCCATGCTGACCCTTCGCATGCATTCTCTATGCTTGTAAACAGTTCCTTTATGGTTAATATTTTCGGCATAAATGAAGGGCGCTAAGCACACCAAGAAGGTCAATTGTTTACAAGATATCAAAGAACACATAACAAGATGTGTTTTCCTTATCGCCCCTGAAAGTAGTTTTGTAACCAAATTAAGTCTGTCGTTGTATTTAGCAATAGACTGAGATTGATTACTTTAATTAAAGGGTACTTGGGGAGTTTTGTAGAAGACTGAATGCTTTTTGTTGCGAGTGGGGCTAAGGAGTGTCGCAACTTATTCAACTTATTCAAACCAAAACAAGGACTGCACTGATACTAATCCAATGGACGGAACTGGCTCAAGACTTCAATCAATGTGATTCAATGCACTACATACTGCAGAAGCCATGCTCTGTTGTAAACTTTCGTTGAATAGCCAAAAAGTGGTTATTTAAGCAAATGGATATTATTTTGGAAACGGTCAGACGTTTAGACACCGTCCTAATTGTCTCCCGTCAGTGACAGCCCAGTGTGTTTAATCTAACACGTCTGACCGTTTCCAAAATCATATCCTGTTGCTTGAGTAACTGCTTTTTGGCGTCGACTGTACCCTGGATATCTAACATTCATCGACGTTCGTTAAATAGGCTTAATAGCATTCTTCCTAATTATTTTGATAAGCCAAAGCTGTTAGCTGCATTTTTCTGTCACATTCTGACCGTCCGGAAGATCCATGTACCGTCTACAATCATTGTCTACTAGTAATCTAACCCAGTTCCTGTGCCATACCCCAGCCAGTCTGACCTCTCTACGTGTGAACTGTCACATCGTATCTTGCCTAGAGCGAGTTGGTGTGGTGGTTCTTCTTAAAGAAAATGGGGCCGACGTTTGGGTGTTGCCTTGACATATATCTCTAAACTTTGCTGTTCCAGTTCCTGCTTCCTTCTTACCTTTGTGACTCATTGCAGGCCTTTCTTTAAACAAATCAGCAGGTTTCGAAGCAAAGACGGACAACAAAAATCTAGAGGGACACCTGAGGTTTTGAATGTTTACAATTCGTCGATAAGAATGGTGTAATTTGCCGCTCCACTCATCCGACTAATTCAGGAAGGAATTTTCAATCAAAGTTACTTCAAACCACACACAGTACAGAAACATCTCGCATAGGTAAAACTCACAGGTATATTTCTAAGTCTTTGAAAACGAATGACGTTTGAATCTTTCACGTTCACAAATCTTTACTTGTCTAATTTGTGTCAGTATGTATGATGTAGTCTTACGTTGCTACCTGACACATACCAGGTACTATTGACATGTGGACATAGGAGATACATGCAATACGCTACACACGACGAAAGTGCTGTGTTCTCAGCCTATATTAGTCAGAACTGTTCCAATATCTGAACCTATATTGACCCAATACGGACAGGAATGTGTCAAGTTCTTAACCCTCAAAAAGTAATCCAATTCACAGTGTATGGACATAGGAGATACATACAATACACTACACACGAAGAAAGGGCTGTGTTCTCAGCCTATATTGGTCAGAACTGTCGCAACATCCGAACCTATATTGACCTAATATGGACAGGAATGTCTCAAGTTCTTATACCCCTACAAAAAAATCCAATGGACAGTATATGGACATCGAAAATACATACCATATGTTACACACAATAAAAGTATCAAGTTCTCAGCCTCTATATTGGGCAGAACTGTCCCAAGATCTGAACATGATGCAGGTATATATATATATATATATATATATATATATATATATATATATATATATATATATATATATATATATATATATATATATATATATATATATGCAATATATGTATAACCAAATATGGACAGAAATATCTTAACTTCTTATCCCCTACAAAATAATACAATTGACAGTATATGGACATAAGAGATGCATGCCATATTCTACACACAATAAAATGAATTAAATAACGTCTCGGCCTACGTCGACCACAAAAAGGCCCAACATCTGAACCTATATCAACCCTATATAGACAGGACGTCCCAACTTCTTAACCCCTACAAATTGATCAAAACAATATACCTATCAAAAAGATTTATGAAACCAATATCAATACAATGTACAGTATGATCTCAAGTTATTGTTTATTCTGTCTCAGGCACACTTCTAGTTATAACTATACCCATATGGACGGTGGAGGGGAAGCCACATTGAAAAGCTTGTAAATGTAAGTTCACACAATACGATAACTCACCCGATTTGGTATTACATTTTAGGACGAACAGAAAGCCACTATCCTCTTAAAATCACAAAACCTACAAATTGTAGAAAAAGTGAGACTGGCCTTACGTCCAAAAAAGAAGTCAAACACAACATATATAGATATAGTCAACACTAGTATTCGAGTAGTCTCTTTGTGTAATGATATTTATCACAATCCATTGTTACATGCATATCCCCTATCTTTTTTGTACCATGTACTTGCAATGGGCCTACGGGCATGAACTTGCAAATAAACTTTCATATTAAAAGTCGAAGGATACATCTGTTTAACTACATTCTAAGTCAACACAGCCATAGTTTGTTCCTTGTTGTGTAAAACAAGTCATACCCGCGGGCTTGTTTGTCTGTGTTTATTTTACTCTTATACCTGCCTACCTGCCTAAGCTCTTCTACAACATAGGTGAAACATTTGATACGGTAACAAAACATGTCTATCTGTATCGTGTACTATATTAGCAATGCGGAGAAAATTATTGCCTAAAAGAGCTTGGTAACTCTACGAATGAAAAAAAAACGGAAGAACGTACCTGCATTTCCTCTCGCTTCCTTCGTTGAACACCATTGAACTGAGGAAAGTTGCAGGATGGAAATCCAAAACGCGCATACAGTACGTCTGTACATTTTCCAAATGGTCGTCGGCGCGTCGTGCGACAGCTACGGATGTACACGGTGAGGAAAAATAAAGGACCAACGCCCAGACTTCGTCATACTGTGTCAGACTATGTAGTAAAGGGTCAGTATGGGAATGAGCAATCACAATACATGAGAACATAGAGATAGCCCAAGGCGACTTGCAGACTGCTACTGCCTTGGTGCTTACGTAAAAGTCTCTATTGTTCTAGGTTGGCACACTTTACGGGCCTTTCACAACTACTGTTTAATTGGTCCCCGGATACATTCCATGGCGACGGGACACCTTTTCTAGAATGTGATAACTTACGTTTCTCTTTTCCTTGCTTTTTTGTTTCTTTTGTATGCAAAGTTGAATCCATAGAACTTTTAGAAGATGTGCAGGGTAAATAGAGATGGTCAACGTTGACGATTAAGTGAAAGTTTTAGCTTTTTTTAATGAATCTAGACAAAAGAAAGCAACTATGATGACCTAATCGATGACCTTTTGTAAGATATATGAGACCATTTCCCTTTCGCAATATCTCTATTTTAAAGTGTGAAATTCTTTAGACAAAATAACGCCGCTGTGCTATGGACATTTGCTATGGCCACTTGTACCCCGCCTACCTCCGTCAAAACTAAGAAAGGCAAAATTTAAACACAAAAATGCAAAATATTTTTACTGAAAAAAAGCAACATATTTTACGGACATGCAGTCACTCTTTCATTGATTGAACAGCAAATTGCCATCCTCTCATTGTTTGAACTCCTAAGGGATATGGACAGTCAGGATCAGTCTATTACGTGATGTTTGCGCAAGTAATCTTAAATCGAACAGTTCGTATATGGTCGGGTTCACACCCAAGTCGACTCAAACTCGCTGAGACAGAACTCGAAGGTCGACTTTCGACTCCGAAAACGCGTGGGGACCGGGCCTATGTACTTACAACAAACACCTGTTTCCCAGTTACGCATAGCCTTAGGTTAAGTGGATACTGACAGTTTGAAAGCATAATGAATAACAGAAACCGGTTCGACAATTTCGCCCAAGGTATTGGAGTGTCAAACAGTCATTTGTCAAAACTGGTTCCGTAGACGTTAAAGCAGCTGTAACTAGGATTTCATCCGTGTCATTTGGTTAAAGATGTCTGGACTTTGTTGAAGACGCAATGTGGTGTCAATTTACACGTCAAAACTTAATTATTTTTGGTTAGGGTTAACTATCTTACATAGTTTGGTTAGGGTAAACTATCTTACATAGTTTGAAACAATCATTTGTCAAAACTGGTTCCGGAAACGTTAAACCAAGCTGTATTTACGATTTCATCCGTGTCATTTCGTTATAAAGATATCTGCACTTTGTTGAAGACGCAATTTATTAATGCGGTGTCAATTTACACTCCAAAACGTAATTATTTTTGGTTAGGGTTGGGGTATCTTACATAGTTTGAAACAATCATTTGTCAAAACTGGTTCCGGAGACGTTAAACCAAGCTGTATTTACGATCTCATCCGTGTCATTTCGTTATACAGATATCTGGACTCTGTTGAAGACGCAATGTGTTTTCAATTTACACTTCAAAACGCAGATTTAAAGCTAAGTCAGAGTTCTTCATGATTTTGGTTAGGGTTGGGGTATCGATCTTACATAGTTAACTAGTTAGCAAGAAACATTCTGGCCAGATGTTCTGCTACACATACATTTTAAAATAGACTAACACGTGGCTTTTTTGTTTTGACCTCTGACCCTTCCTGCTCTGATTTCCAGTTATTTCAAGTTATGTAAACAGAAAGATAGATACACAGGAGGACCGATTCACATATACATACGTATATATACTATTATTTTATATCAACATGATTAAAAAGGCGCATACAATGCCATTTTAACAATAATGACCATATTTATTGCATATCCATTCAAAGAAGGGCTAAATACAGTACCTCATGTAAAACAACAAAGAAACACATATATTGGTACTTCATATAAATTTTCAGTTTATATGCTGTTAGTTTCTTAAAACTTACGAAGAACTTGTGCACGTTAAATCATTGAATGCCTACAACATTTGTCATGAACGAAATTGTTTCTTCTTCAAAAATTGACATCAAAGTTAAGTCATCATTAAGTGAAAAAAATTGAAAGATTAAGTGGGACATTAATGTATGAAGACATCATGTAGTAGACAAAATGTTGGACACAACATTTACAGATACAGGAGGAACACCTTGATACATAATGAAATCGAACTTACCATCTGTCGCCTCAGAGGTGAGTTCTGTAGTTACCGTGGACGCCTCCGATATTGGACTAGTTGTCGAGGGGAGTGTTGCAGTAGATCCATTTGTTGTCGTAAAAGGTATTGTTGCAGCGGATGATACGGAGGACGTACTTGTTGTAGTACTATCGGTGGTGACTGTGGTTCTTGGCTGGGCTGTTTTAGTTGTTACCTGATCAGTTGTTTCTGCACTTATTGTTGCAGTGGATGCTTTGGGGGACGCTTTTGTCGTAGGCACATCTCTTGTCGTTTCTAACTGTGTTGTTTCTGTTGTTACCTGACCAGATGTTGTGGCACGTGTTGTAGTAAACGGCATTGTTTCAGTAGACGTGATGGTAGAAGCTCTTGTAGTAGAACCAGCAGTTGTGCGTAATGTTTCTAGTACTGTTTTATGAGTTGTCTGCGGCCCAGTTGTTTCTCTTTTTGTTGTAAATGGCAATGTAGCAGTAGATGATGTTGTAGAGGCCTCTGTTGAGGAACTAGTGGTCGGTACAGTCGTCTCTGGTGCTGTTGTTACGGTAGAGAACTGGTCTGTTGTTAGTTTACTTGTTGCTTGAGATGTTTTGCTTGTTGTAGAAGCTATGGTTGATGCCCTAGTTGTGTGATCAGCGGTTTTGGCTGTTGTGTCAGTTGTAAACATGCCAGATGTCAGGTCACTTGTTGTGGATGCTATTGTTGTGGTGGATGCTTTGGAAGAAGGCCTAGCGGTGGTAAAACTAGCCGTGGTGACTGTCGTTTCTGGCTGCGTTGTTTCAGTTGTGAATTGGCCGGACGTTTCTGCACTTGTTGCCGTAAATGGCGTTGTTGCAGTGGATGCTTTGGAAGACGCTCCAACGGTGGTAAAACTAGCGGTGGTGGTTGAAGTTTCTGATTGCGTTGTTTCAGTTGTGAACTGGCCGGATGTTTTTGCACGTGTCGTAAATGGCGTTGTTGCAGTGGATGCTATGGAGGACGCACGTGTCGTGGAGTCATCTGTGGTCATTTCTGGCTGTGTTGTTTCTGTTGTTATCTGACCAGATGTTTTTGCACTTGTTGTAGTAAACGGCAATGTTGCAGTAGATGTGACGGTAGAAGCTCTTGTGGTAGAACCGTCAGTTGTGCGTAATGTTTCTAGTACTGTTTTAAAAGTTGTCTGAGGACCAGTTGTTTCCCTTTTTGTTGTAAATGGCATTGTTGCAGTAGATGTTACTGTAAACTCAGTAGAGGCCTCTGTTGTTGGACTAGTAGTTTCTAATGTCGTCTCTGATGCTGTTGTTACAGTAGAGAACTGATCTGTCGTAACTTTACTTGTTGCTTGAGATGTTTTACTTGTTGTAGAAGCTATGGTTGATGCCCTAGTTGTGTGATCAGCGGTTTTGGCTGTTGTGTCAGTTGTAAACATGCCAGAAGTCATGTCACTAGTTGTGGATGCTATTGTTGCAGTGGATGCCCCGGAAGAAGCCCTAGCGGTGGTAAAACTAGCGGTGGTGGCTGTTGTTTCTGGCTGCGTTGTTTCAGTTGTGAATTGGCCGGACGTTTCTGCACTTGTTGCCGTAAATGGCGTTGTTGCAGTGGATGCTTTGGAAGAAGCTCCAACGGTGGTAAAGCTAGCGGTGGTGGTTGAAGTTTCTGATTGCGTTGTTTCAGTTGTGAACTGGTCGGATGTTTTTGCACTTGTCGTAAATGGTGTTGTTGCAGTGGATGCTATGGAGGACGCACGTGTCGTAGAGTTATCTGTGGTCGTTTCTGGCTGTGTTGTTTCTGTTGTTACCTGACCAGATGTTTTTGCACTTGTTGTAGTAAACGGCAATGTTGCGGTAGACGTGATGGTAGAAGCTCTTGTAGTAGGACCAACAGTTGTGCGTAATGTTTCTAGTACTGTTTGAAAAGTTGTCCGAGGACCAGTTGTTTCTCTTTTTGTTGTAAATGGCAATGTTGCAGTAGATGTTGTTGTAGAGACTCCTATTGTAGGACTAGTGGTTGGTACAGTCGTCTCTGGAACTGTTGTTACAGTAGAGAACTGGTTTGTTGTTACTTTACTTGTTCTTTGAGATGTTATACTTGCTGTAGAAGCCATAGTGGAAGCCCTAGTTGTACGACCAGCAGTTTTTACTGTTGTTTCAGTTGTAAACTGGTCAGATGTAGTGTCAGTTGTTGTAGATGGTATTGTTGCAGTGGATTCTATGGAAGACCCCCTTGTTGTAGAACTAGTGGTGTGGACTGTCGTTTCTGGCCTAGTTGTTTCAGTTGTTACTTGGCCGGATGTTTCTGCACTTGTGGTCGTCGTAAATGGCGTTGACGGTGCTGCCGTTGTTACTGTGGATGCTATGGAGGACACACTTGATGAAGACATATCTGTGGTGGTTTCTGGCTGTGTTGTTTCAGTTGTGAACTGACCAGATGTTTTTGCACTCGTTGTGGTCAATTGCATTGTCACAGTAGATGACATGGTAGAAGCTCTTGTAGTAGAACCGTCCGTTGTGCGTAATGTTTCTAGTACTGTTTTAAAAGTTGTCTGAGGACCAGTTGTTTCCCTTTTTGTTGTAAACGGCATTGTTGCAGAAGATTCTATTGTAGATATTCCTGTTGTAGGACTAGTGGTTGGTACAGTCGTCTCTGGTGCTGTTGTTACTGTAGAGAACTGGCCTGTTGTTACTTTACTTGTTGCTTGAGATGTTCTACTTGTTGTAGAAGCTATGGTTGTCCTACCAGCAGTTTTGGCCATTGTTACAGTTGTCATCTGGTCAGATGTCGTGTCACTTGTTGTGGATGGTGTTGTTGTAGTAAATTCTAAGGATGACGCCCTTGTTGTAGAACTAGTGGTAGGGACTGTCGTTTCTGGCTGGGTTGTTAGAGTTGAGAACTGGCCGGACGTTTTTGTACTAGTTGTAGTAAACGGCGTTGTTACCGTGGATGCTATGGAAGATTCACTTGTTGTATAATCATCTGTCGTAGTTTCCGGTTGTGTTGTTTCAGTTGTTACCTGACTAGATGTCTTGGCACTTGTTGTAGTAAAGGGCATTGTTGCAGTAGACGAGATAGTAGAATCTCTTGTAGTAGAACCAGCAGTTGTGCCCAATGTTTCTAGCACTGTTTTATAAGTTGTTGGAGGACCAGTTGTTACTTGCCTTGTTGTTACAGTAGATGCTACTGTGGAGACCCCTGTTGTAGGACTAGTTGTTTGTAAAGCCAACCCCTCTGTTGTTGTTGCAGTTGAGAAATGATCTGTTGTAATTCTACTTGTTGTTTCAGTTGTTGTGGGAACTATTGTTGACGACTTTGTTGTTCGGCCAGCAGTAGTGGTTGTCAATTTAGTGGTTACCAGTTCAGACGTTTTCACATTTGTTGTAACTGGTGTTGTCGCAGTAGATGCTATTGAAGAAGCCTTTGTTGTAGGGCCAACGGTTGTGAATGTCGTTTCTAGTTCCGTTGTTACCGGTACCGTTGTGGCCTGGCCAGTTGTTTCTTTACTGGTTGTCAAGGGGAGTGTTTCAGTAGATTGTACTGTAGATGTCCTTGTTGTAGGTCCAGGGGTTGTTTCTAAAGTCTCCAGTAATGTTTTATGAGATGTCATTTCATTTGTTGATGTGAATAGCATTGTTGAGGTAGAAGCCTTCGTTAAAGGGCCAGTAGTTGTTAAAGTTGTTGCTGGTTCTTCTGTTGCAGTTGTGAACTTGGCAGTTGTTATGTCACGTGTTGAGCCCATCGTTGTTGGAAATACCATCGTTGGCAATCGCGCTGTAGAACTTGCAGTTGTGAATGCCGTTCCCACACCTGTGGTTACATCTGTGGTCTGCTCACTTGTCGTCGTTTTTCTGCTCTCCGTTGTTGTGACAGGCCCTGCAAAACAAACCAGAACGCTTGATACCAACGCTATGTACTCAGGATATGGCTCGATAAACACTTGACTACAAACAGTCATGACTTGATATGTATACTGTATTGCATTCACAGCAGCAATTATTCAAAACTATGCAGATGTATATATATATATATATATATATATATATATATATATATAATATAATACTGTATCCAAGAATATATGTATCCTTGCAATAAAGCTTGTATCCTATAAACACTTATGTAAAGTAAAGCATTGACTGTAGTTCTCTCTATGCTGACAAATAAATCAAATCAGAATCAGCGACTAGTAAGTATACAACATGAATGTGTAAATACTGCACAGCGTTAAAACTGTTACAATTGCGGTTAATCCGTTATACTATCCGTTTCTTTACTTGTAGAGATTTCCGTAGTTTCATCCTCGGTGGAGCTCATTCCTGTCTGTTGGTCTATTGTGGGAAGCAGGGTGGTCAGCCCTCCCGTAGATGCTTCAGTTGTCGATGCCTCTGCTGTCATCTGAACTGTACTTAGTACATCAGTGGTGCCCGGAACTTCCGAAGATGTCATGGCAATAGTCGACTCCTCTAGTGTTTCTGTACTCGACGCCGGTATGCTGGTCTTGCTGTGTGTGGTTCTTTCGGCAGTTGACAACAGTGGTGTAGTTTTTACTTTCGTAGTCGTTGTAGCAGTCGCGGATCCAGTGGTGACTATGTCAGTTGTACTAACTTGTTCTTCAGTTGAGGCGCTTATTGTAACTATAGCCTCAGTCGGCACTATGTCCGTTGTTCTACCCGGATCTTCAGTTGACGCTCCTATTGTGGCTACAGACTCAGTGGCGGTCATTTTCGTTGTAACATCAGATTGTTCGGTTGTAGAGATACCAGTAGACAAAGCCTCAGCGGTAGTAATGTCCGTTGAAATCCCCGGCTCTTCAGTTGTAGATCTCGCAGAAGTAAAAGCCTCGGTGCTGATCATATCAGTTGTAAGATCTGGCTCTTCTGTTGTATAGCTTGCTGTAGTTATAAACTCCGTAGTGGTGATGCCAATTGTACCATCTGGTTTTTCAGTTGAAGCACCTATTGTAGATATAGCCTCAGTTGGCACTATGTCCGTTGTTCTAGCTGGTTCTTCGGTGAAGGGTCTTATGGTAGCTACAGACTCAGTGGTGATAATATCCGTTGTAACACCAGGCTTTGCAGTTGTAGAACGTTCTGATGTTACAGAATCCGTTGTAATACCTGTCCTTGAAGTTGTAGAACTTGCTGACGTCACAGCCTCAGAGGTTGTCATGTCCGTTGTAATATCTGGCTCTGCAGTTGTAGAACTTGCCGACGTTACAGACTCAGTGGTGGTCATAATCGTTGTACTATCACTTCCTTCGGTTGAAACTCTTGTTGTAGCCACAGCCTGAGTGGTGATTGTGTCCATTGTACTGGCTGGTGCTTCAGTTGAAGCTCCTATTGTAGCTACAGGATGAGTGATGATCATGTCCGTTGTACTATCTGGCTTTGTTGTTGTAGAACTTCCTGAGGTTACCGCCCCAGTGGTTGTCATGTCTGTTGTAATATCTGGCTCTGCGGTTGTAGAACTTGCTGAAGAAACGGACACAGTGGTTGTCATTTCCGTTGTAAAATCAGGTTCTGCGGTTGTAGAACTTGCTGAGGTTACAGATTCAGATGTGGTCATGATCGTTGTACTTTCACGTCCTTCGGTTAAAACTCTTGTTGTAGCTACAGCCTCAGTTGTACTATCTGGTTCCTCAGTTGAACCTCTTATTGTCACCACAGCCTCAGTTGTTTCTATACCCATGGTACTATCCGGTTCTTCAGTTGAAGCTCCTGCGGTTGTAGAACTTGCCGACGTTGCAGACTCAGTGGTGGTCATGATAGTTGTACTATCTGGCCCTTCGGTTAAAACTCTTGTTGTAGCCACATCCTCAGTTGTACCATCTGGTTCCTCAGTTGAAACTCTTATTGTAGCTATAGCCTGGGTGGTGATTGTGTCCCTTGTACTGGCTGGCTTTGCAGGTGTAGAACTTCCTGAGGTTACCGCCCCAGTGGTTGCCATGTCTGTTGTAATATCTGGCTCTGCGGTTGTAGAACTTGCCGACGTTGCAGACTCAGTGGTGGTCATGATCGTTGTACTATCTGGCCCTTCGGTTGAAACTCTTGTTGTAGCTACAGCCTCAGTTGTACTATCTGGTTCCTCAGTTGAAACTCTTATTGTCGCCACAGCCTCAGTTGTTATTTTACCCATGGTACTATCTGGTTCTTCAGTTGAAGCGCTTATTGTAGATACAGACTGAGTGAGGATCGTTTCCGTTGTAATACCTGACTTTGCAGTTGTAGAAGTTGTTGACGTTACCGCCCCAGTGGTTGCCATGTCTGTTGTAATATCTGGTTCTGCAGTTGTAGAACTTGCCGATGTAACAGCCTTGACTGTGGTCATATCCGTTGATACATCGGGTTCTGTAGTTGTAGAGATAGCTGAAGTCTCAGTATCAATTGTGGTAAAGTCCGTTGTAACCTCTGATTCCTCAGTTGTAGAGCTCGCAGTATTTAAAGCCTCAGTGGTGGCAATGTCTGTTGAAACCACTGACTCTTCTGTTGTAAAGCCTGATGTCGTTACAACCTTAGTGGTACGTCCACTCGTTGCAACCGTTGATACTGGTGTCGAGGATAGCGTTGTCGCCTTTTCTTCTGTAGTTGGGAAAATTGACACCACCCTGTCTGTAGTCTCCTGCTCAACCAATGCAGTTGTTGTATCCTGTGTCGATGCTGCAATCCTTGTAGTTTCTTTGCCTGTCGTTATTACAGTAGATGTCAACGGTACAGTGGTCTCATCCTGTATCGTTGTAACATCGGTAGACGTCGCTTCGGTGGTTGGAAGTTTTGTTGTTACTGCAATAGTTGACATCTTTATTGTGGTGCCATCCTTTGTGTCCGCTGTGCTGTGTTCTTCAGTTGACGGAAAAAATGACACCATCCCAGCTGTGGTCTCCTGTTCAACTGGTAGAGTAGACATACCCTGTTCTGGTGTTGAATGAATGGAAACCGGTACGGTAGTTTGGTACTGTGTAGTTGGAGATTTTGCATATGTAGTCGCTTCAGCAGTTGATGCCATCGTGGTGATTGGAAGTTCTGTTGTTGTTTCAATAGTTGATACGTGTAACGTTGTGTCCAGAGGAGTTGTTATTTGACTTGTTGGTGTCGGGGACCTTGCTGCAGTAGCTCCTGTCGTAGAATCAACAGTTGTGAACTGCTTGGTTGTCATTTTACTTTCTGTCGTTGACGAAGGTCTTGTTGAGGCTATTGGGGATTTTGTGGAATAATCCTGTGTGGTTGTTGCTGAAAAGGTAGAGGCATCAGCCTGTGTTGATGCTATCACAGTTGATATCTTTATTGTACTTTCGTCCTGTCCCACAGTGCTGGCTGTTGACTTTTCCAGTGTGGTCGTAGTTGCTTCGTCGGTTGATAAAGTGGTATCATCTTGCGTTGTAGTTGCAGCGGTGGACGCTTCTTCGGTAGAGAAAATCTGTGTAGTTGCCACAGTGGTTGGCATAGGGGTATCATCTCGCGTTGTAGTTGCAGATTCAGCAGAGGAAGGCTGTGTTGTAACAACGGTTGATACAGTAGTATCATATTGCGCTGTAGTTACAGTGGTGGACGCGGCTTCAGTAGACAGAAGCTGTGTAGTCACCACCTTGGTTGGTACAGAAGTATCATCTCGCGTTGTAGTTGCAGCAGTTGAATCAGCTACGGTAGAGAAACTGTGTGTTGTTGTTACAGCAGTCGGTAGAGTGGTGTCATCTTGCATTGTGGTTACAGCGGTGGACGCATCTTTGGTAGAGAAAATCTGTGTAGATGCCACACTGGTTGGTACAGTAGTATCATCTCGCGTTGTAGTTGCAGATGTGGACGCATCCTCGGTAGACAAAGGCTGTGTAGTTTCCACAGTGGTCGGTGCAGAAGTATCATCTTGCGTTGTAGTTGCAGCAGTTGAATCAGCTATGGTAGAGGAACTGTGTGTTGTTGTTGTTGCAGCGGTCGGTAGGGTGGTGTCATCTTGCGTTGTAGTTACAGCGGTGGACGCATCTTCAGTAGAGAAAAGTTGTGTAGTTACCACAGTGGTTGCTTTAGTGGTGTCATCTCGCGTTGTAGTTGCAGATGTGGACACGGCTTCGGTGGATAGAGGCCGTGTAGTTTCCACAGTGGTTGGTACAGTAGTATCATGTTGCGTTGTAGTTGCAGCTACGGTGGATAAAGGGTGTGTTGTTGTTGCTACAGCGGTCGGTAGAGTGGTGTCATCTTGCATTGTGGTTACAAAGGTGGACGCATCTTCGGTAGAGAAAAGTTGTGTGGTTGCAACATTGGTTGATGTCGCGTCATATTTGGTAGACAGAGGCTTTGTAGTTACCATAGTGGTTTGTACAGTAGTGTCATCTTGCGTTGTAGTCACAGCGGTGGACGCAGCTTCAGTAGAGGACGGCTGTATTGTTGTTACAACGGTTGGTAGAGTTGTACCATCTTGCGTTGTACTTGCGGTGGTGGACGCATCTTCGGTAGAGGGAGGTTTTGTTGCTATTATAAGGGTTGACACAGTGGTATCCGGCGTTGTAGTTACAGCAATGGACGTATCTTCGGTGGAGAAAAGCTGTGTAGTTGCCACAGCGGTTGGTACAGCGGCAAATTCGGTAGACAGATGCTGTGTGCTTACCACAGTGGTTGGTATAGTGCTATCAGTTGTAGTTGTCGTTGCAGCGGTGGACCTAGCTTCAGTATAGGATGGCTTTGTTGTTGTTGCAGCGGTCGGTACAGTAGTTGCAGCCGTGGACACATCTTCAGTGGAGGAAGGCCGTGCATTTGTCGTTGTGTAAAGCACCGCTGTAATAGTCTGAGACTGTGTTGTGGTTGATTGTTTCGCTGTAGTCTGCTGTTGTGTCGTTGGTACCGTCGAAGCTGTGGCTTCTTTCGTCACTGCTGTTATAGCAGTTGTAATTTCGTTTGTGGTCTGAAATTCTTCTACTGTTGGAGTAATGGTCAACGCTTCCGTTGTCCCTCGTTCTACTGTTGGAATGACTGACGCTGCTCCAGTCGTAGTCTCTTTTTGCTCCACTGTTGGATTGACTGACAGAATCGATGTTGTATTCTGATTGCTGATGATGACGTCAGTTGTAGCCTCTTGCATCCGAAGGGACCTTTTCCTTGTAGCTTTCTCAGTCTTTGTAGAGTTTTGATTTGTGCCAGTGGCAAGGCTTCTAACATGTCGGCTTGAACCTTTTTTCGTTGAATTAATTATGCTTTTTACTGAACGTTCTTTGACTTTGAGTCGGATTAACTCAGGTTGTGTGCTGTTTCTTAACCGTTTGTGCTGTATTATGTAGTCCTCATTGTGTTCCGGTGGAACTGGAGTTGTCGATGAGAAGTCTTGTAGGAGACGTTCTAATGTAACGGCAGGTGACCTCAGTGACCTGGATGGGTCATTTGAAATCTTGAAATGGTCTGAAAAAGAGAATGAATTATCAGTTATTTACAGTTCATCAAATCACAATGAAAACCCGAATAGGTAACACCATTATATTTTCGTTTTTTTTCTAGTTGCGAAGGATGAAAATGCTTAGTAATAACTCCATTGCAACTTCATGCCCGAAGGCCAATTGTATAGCAGTGGTATACATAATTATATACTTAACAAAGAAGGCAAATCCAAATCCAATCCAAAAATTACTACAAGAGCCACAAAGTGAACAGACCAGTCTTATTCAGCATAATACAACAATTTTGACAGAGCTGAAATCGGGCGAACCTCGGGCGAACCTTGGGCAAACCTCGAGCGAAGGCCGGCAAAGGCCGTCCGAGTTTCAGACTGGAAGCCTTCAGACATGAAGAATATATGATCTCACACATCAAAACCAGCAAAAAAGATGATGGGAAGTACTGCCTTGGTGTCCAATTGCCTTACATTATAAGAGGCACGCAGCTTTCTTAGAAAAGTTCGTACAGTAGTCTTTATTTATCTTATATGTCGAAACAAACTGTTTACTGAAAATGAAAGTCTAAAACAAAGGCACGTGTTCAAATTGATTAGGTGACAGTTAAAACTCTGCCGGAGCCCTCCCAAGCTCCCAGCGACACCAGCACAACGTTCGCCCAAAGCACGCCAAACTAGTTTAAAGTCGGACGGAATATCGTCCGGTTATTGCAGGAAGCCCGAACGAGTCTGGCGCGAGGCCGAAGAGTTCGCGCAAACTCCGACCGAAAAAAAAGAGAGTAAAAAACCGTCGGGTTGCCGCCCGAGTATCGGCCAAGTCTTGGCCATTGCTCGGACAAGCTCCGGTCGAGCTACAGGCAATCCATTGACGGGCTCTCCGAGCTCAACACTCACCGCCGAGGCCTGGCTGAAATTAAGCGCAGCTGCAAGTGCCCCGCAAACGCCGGCCGAGCTGCTAAAAATTGGCAGAGGCCCGCATAATCGCCAAAACGCCGGTCATACTCCGGCCGAAAATGTCCATTTGGTGCTCGTCAACAACTCGGCCGAGCTAAATTCTTGATTTGTAAAAGGGGCTTAAGCACACCAGGAAGGCCGATTGTTTACAAGATATCAAAGAACACATAACAAGATGTATTTTCTTAGCGCCCCTGAAAGTAGTTTTGTAACCAAATTAAGTCAGTCGTTGTCAGACACTTTGTATTTAGCTGAGATTGATTACTTTAATTAGAGGGTACTTGGGGAGTTTTGTAGAAGACTGAATGCTTTTTGTTGCGAGTGGGGCTAAGGAGTGTCGCAACTTATTCAAACCAAAACAAAGACTGTACTAATACTAATCCGATGAACAGAACTGGCTCAAGACCTCAATGGATGTAATTTAATTAATGCACTACATACTGCAGAAGCCATGCTCTGTCGTTAACTTTCGTTAAATAGCCAAAAAGTAGTTATTTAAGCAAATGGATATTATTTTGGAAACGGTCAGACGTTTAGACACCGCCCTAGTGACAGCCCAGTGTGATTAATTTGACACGTCTGACCGTTTCCAAAACCATATCCTGTTGCTTGAGTAACTGCTTTTTGGCGTCGATTATAACCTGGACGTTTTATATTCATCTTAGTTCGTTAAATAGGCTTAATAGCATTCTTCCTAATTATTTTGATAAGTCAAAGCTGTTAGCTGTATGTTTCTGCCACATTCTGACCGTCCGGAAGATCCATGTACCATCTACAATCATTGTCTAATCTAACCCAGTTCCTGTGCCATACCCCATCCAGTCTGACCGCTCTACGTGTGAACTGTCACATCGTATCTTGCCTAGAGCGAGTTGGTGTGGTGGTTCTTGTTAAAGAAAATGGGGCCGACGTTTGGGTGTTGCCTTGACATATATCTCTAAACTTTGCTGTTCCAGTTCCTGCTTACTTCTTACCTTTGTGACTCATTGCAGGCTTATAAAGGCCCTTTCTTTAAACAAATCAGCAATTTTCGAAGCAAAGAAGGACAACAAAAATCTAGAGGGACACCTGAGGTTTTGAATGTTTACAATTCGTCGATTAGAATGGTGTAATTTGCCGCTCCACTCATCCGACTAATTCAGGAAGGAATTTCTAATCAAAGTTACTACAAACCATACACAGTACAGAAACTTCCCGCATAGGTAAAACCCACATTCATATATTTCTAACTTTTCAAATAAGAATGACATTTGGATCTTTCACGTTCACAATTTTTTACTAATTTGTGTCAGTCTTACGTTACCACCTGTAGCACACCAATTACTATTGACATGTGGACATAGGAGATACATGCAATACGCTACACACGAACGAAGAAAGGGCTGTCTTCTCAGCCTATATTAGTCAGAACTGTCCCAAAATCTCAACCTATATTGACCCAATACGGACAGGAATGTGTCAAGTTCTTAACTCTCAAGACGTAAGCTAATGCACAGTGCTTGGACATGGGAGATACATACAATACGCTACACACGTACGAAGAAAGGGCTGTGTTCTCAGCCTATATTAGTCAGAACTGTCCCAAAATCTGAACCTATATTGACCCAATACGGACTGGAATGTGTCAAGTTCTTAACCCTCAAAAAGTAATCCAATGCACAGCGCTTGGACATGGGAGATACATGCAATACACTACACACGACGAAAGGGCTGTGTTATCAGCCTATATTGGTGAGAACTGTCCTAAAATCTGAACCTATATTGACCCAATACGGACAGGAATGTCTCAAGGTCTTATACCCCTACAAAGTACATGGACAGTATATGGACATCGAAGATACATGCCATATGTTACACACAATGAAAGGACAGTATCAAGTTCTCAGCCTCTATATTGGGCAGAACTGTCCCAAGATCTGAACATGCAGGTTCATATATATATATATATATATATATATATATATATATATATATATATATATATATATATATATATATATATATATATATATAAACCACATATGGGCAGAAATATCTTCTTATCCCCTACAAAATAATACAATTGACAGTTTATGGACATAGGAGATGCATGACATATTCTACACACAATAAAATGAATGTGCTAACATCTCGGCCTACGTCGACCAGAAATTGTCCCAACATTCAAACCTATATTGACCTGATATATACAGGAAGTGCAAACTTCGTAACCCCTACAAATTGATCAAAACAATATACCTATCAAAAAGATTTATGAAACCAATATCAATTCAATGTATAGTATGATCTCAAGTTCTTGTTTATTCCGTCTCAGGCACACTTCTAGTTATAACTATACCCATATGGACGGTGGGGGAAAGCCATATGTCACACACATTAGCATAAACCGTTAAGGTTTTTTTCCCTCCTCCTGCACCTGTTTTATATTTTATTCTCTTCTGTATCTATTATCATTTAGTATGTGCAAACTGAATAAACAAACAAACATTGCAAAGCTTGTAAATGTAAGTTCACACAATACGATAACTCACCTGATTTGGTATTACATTTTAGGACGAACAGAGAGCCACTATCCTCTTAAAATCACAAAACCCACAAATTGTAGAAAGTGGGACCCTTTGTCTTCCTCTGCTTCCAAAATAGAAGTCAAGCCCAACCTATCTAGATATCGTCAACACTAGTATTCGAGTAGTCTCTTGGCATAATGATATTTATCACAATCCATAGTTGTATGCATATCCCCTAACTTTTTTCTACCATGTACTTTCAATTACGAGGGGCATTCAATAAGTAATGTCCCTGACCCATTTCCCATAGCAGGAGATTAATGAAACTTAGCACAGTTATTAGTCTTTCTCTTCATAGGAACCACCCAGAGTTTTGCATTTCTCCCATCATTTGATGTAGGTCTGGACACCGTTCTTGTAGGACATCCCATGTTGGTCCTCCGACAGATGCCTCATCAATGGCAGAAGAGGGACGACCAGGCCTGGGAGCTGTTTCCACAGACTTCCGGCCTTGTTTGAATTCAGGATGCCAGCGTTTTACAAGGTCATATGATGGGGCATCATCACCATAACTTTTTTTCATTTCATCAAAAGTCCCCTTTGGTATGCGTCCTTTCAAATACAAAAACCGGATCACTGCGCGACACTCAACTTGCTCCATTTCACACCTGGTCCATTTCACACCTGACTCAGTTCAAACAACAGTAAATCAGTAGCCACAATTAGTTCAGAGCTGTTTTTTGCAACATAACCCATAGAGATATGACTCATTACACATGCAAAATTTCATCTAGATCAGACAACTGAAAGTGGGTCAGGGGCATTACTTATTGAATGCCCCTCGTAGCCTACGGGCATGAACTTGCAAATAAACTTTCATATTAAAAGTCGAAGGATACATCTGTTTGACTACATTCTAAGTCAACACGGCCATAGTTTGTTCCTTGTTGTGTAAAACAAGTCATACCCGCGGGCTTGTTTGTCTGTGTTTATTTTACTCTTATACCTGCCTACCTGCCTAAGCTCTTCTACAACGTAAGTGAAACATTTAATACGGTAACAAAACATGTCTATCTGTATCTTGTACTCTGTTTAATAGCTATGCGGAGAAAATGGTTGTCTAAGCTTAACAACGAGGTAAATTTACGCATGAAAATGAATGGAGAGAACATACCTGTATTTCCTCCTCTCACTTCCTTCGTTGAACACCATTGTAGAAAGGAAAGTTGCAGGATGAAAATCCAAAACGCGCATACAGTACGTCTGTACATTTTCCAAATGGTCGTCGGCGCGTCGTGCGACAGCTACGGATGTGCACGGTGAGGAAAAATAAAGGACCAACGCCCAGACTTCGTCATACTGTGTCAGACTATGTAGAAAAGGGTCAGTATGGGAATGAGCAATCACAATACATGAGAACATAACGAGATAGCCCAAGGCGACTTGCAGACTGCTACTGCCTTGGTGCTTACGTAAAAGTCTCTATTGTTCTAGGTTGGCACACTTTACGGGCCTTTCACGACTTCTGTTTAATTGGTCCCCGGATACATTCCATGGCGACGGGACACCTTTTCTAGAATGTGATAACTTACGTTTCTCTTTTCCTTGCTTTTTTGTTTCTTTTGCATGCAAAGTTGAATCCATAGAACTTTTAGAAGATGTGCAGGGTAAATAGAGATGGTCAACGTTGACGATTAAGTGAAAGTTTTAGCTTTCTTTAAATGAATCAAGACAAAAGATAACAATGATGATGACCTAATCAATGACCTTTTGTAAGATATATGAGACCATTTCCTTTTCACAATGTCTCTATTTTAAAGTTTGAAATTCTTTGGCTAATTTAGATGGTAAAACAGGATCAGTATTTTACGTGATGTAGTTTGAATTAGTTTGCATACATAATTTTAGATGGAAACACTATGTTGACTGTTCGCACCACCACCACAGGCCACACTAGGGTTACAGGGTAAGACCTCTGAGTTTGTGCCTAGACGTCATGCCCCAGGGGGGGGGGGGGGGTGTCTAGTAATATGAAGATGTCGATGTAAAACAGGTCGTATATGGTCAGGTTCACATCTGCGTTTTCGGATTTGACCCAAAGTCGTTGAGTCAACTCAACTTCCGACTCCGAAAACGCGTGCGTAACCGGGCCTATGTACTTACAACAAACACCTGTTTTCCAGTTACGCATAGCCTTAGGTTAAGTGGATTCTGACAGTTAGTTTGAAAGCATAATGAATAACAGAAACCGGTTCGACAATTACGCACAGGGTATTGGAGTGTCAAACAGTCATTTATCAAAACTGGCTCCGGAGACGTTAAACCAAGCTGTATTTACGATCTCATCCGTGTCGTTTCGTTATAAAGATATCTGGACTTTGTTGAAGACGCAATGTGGTGTCAATTTACAATTCAAAACTTAATCATTTTCAGTTAGGGTTGGGGTATTTTACATGTACATAGTTTGAAACAATCAATTGTCAAAACTGGTTCCGGAGACGTTAAACCAACCTGTATTTACGATCTCATCGATCCGTGTCATTTCGTTATAAAGATATCTTCACTTTGTGAAGACGCCATGGGGCGTCGATTACACTCAAAACGCAGATTAAAGCTAAGGCAGTGTTTTTCATGATTTTCGGTTAGGGTTTTGGGTATCTTACACAGTTAGCCAGTTTAATAGTAAGAAATATTCTGGCCAGGTGTTCTGCTACACATGCATACACAGGTAGATAGATAAACATATACATAACGTTACATACATACATGCATATATACATACATACATATACAATCATTTTATATCAACATAACTGGCAAGGCGCATACAACGACATTTTAAACGATAATGACCATATTTATTGCATATTCATTCCCAGAAGGGCTAAATACAGTATAAACAGATAACACATGTACTGGTACTGAATATACATTCACAGTTTACATGCTTCGACTAGTAGTTTCTTAAAATAGTTTTCAATAAACTCACTGACAGGTATTTGAATATGGCATAGCATGGAAGCATTCCGTCTTTTGCTAAATCTCTGGCGTATATATAGGTCACAGACAAGAGATTTGCTTATATCACTGTATGATACATATACCAATGTCCAAGACAATATGAAAAATATTAGTGTCACATGTAGAGCATTATCTTTGATATGGAGGAGTCCGGTTGTGTCTACCTGCCTTATTGTGTGTTGGGTGGTCACTCTGTATGCTTTCGGACATTGTAATGGAGTAACTTCATAGTTCACAGAAAGGCATAGAGATAGAAACATCCCACATATGTAGGACAGACAAAGAGGAGGTTTCTGAAGACAAATTTAGAGTGTATACGTCAGGAATAACATTTTGAAGTTCACGTTTTGACTTTTACGTATCCGTATATATGTACCTACTTGTTGACAAACGTAATGCTAAATGCTTGTGCCAAACAATAGCACATGCACTTATGGCTCCTTATCATATGAATCTTTACCCATTGCATTTAAATGTATAGCCCAGGAAAGGTATAGCCCATCATAAAGTAAAAGATAAAGTACAACATGTATGAAGACATTAAGTGGTAGACAAGTGTTGGACACAACATCTACAAATACTTGTGAGCACTTTGATAAAAAGTGAAAATCAACTTACCATCTGTCGCCTCAGAGGTGACTTCTGTAGTAGCCTCAGATGTTTCACTGGTTGTCGCCGGGAGAGTTGCAGTAGATGATACTGTAGAAGCCCTTGTTGTAGGCCCAGAGGTTGTTGTAGGCCCAGCGGTTGTTGTAGACTCAGCGGTTGTTGTAGACCCAGCTGTTGTTGTAATCCCAGCTGTTGTTGTAGACCCAGCGGTTGTTGTAGGCCCAGCGGTTGTTGTAGACCCAGTGGTTATTGTAGGTCCAGTGGTTGTTGAAGGCCCAGCGGTTGTTGTAGGCCCAGCGGTTGTTGTAGGCTGAGTGGTTGCTGTAGGCCCAGCATGTGTTGTTGGCCCAGTGGTTGTTGTAGGCCCAGCAGGTGTTGTTGGCCCAGTGGTTGTTGTAGGCCCAGCTGTTGTTGCAGACCCAGCGGTTGTTGTAGGCCCAGCTGTTGTTGCAGACCCAGCGGTTGTTGTAGGTTCAGCGGTTGTTGTAGGCCCAGCGGTTGATGTAGGCCCAGCTGTTGTTGTAGGCTGAGTGGTTGCCGTAGGCCCAGCAGGTGTTGTTGGCCCAGTGGTTGTTGTAAGCCCAGTGGTTGTTGTAAGCCTAGCGGTTGTTGTAGGCCCAGCTGTTGTTGTAGGCTTAGTGGTTGTTGTTGGCCCAGCTGTTGTTGTTGGCCCAGCGGTTGTTGTAGGCCCATCGGGTGTTGTAGGCCCATCGGGTGTTGTAGGCTCAGCTGTTGTTGTAGGATCAGTGGTTGTTGTAGGCCCATTGGTTGTTGTATGTCCAGCGGTTGTTGTAGGCCCAGTGGTTGTCGCCGGGAATGTTGCAGTAGTTGGTACTGTAGAAGCCCTCGTTGTAGGCCCAAAGGTTGTTGTAGACCCAGCGGTCGTTGTAGGCTCAGCGGTTGTTATAGGCTCAGCGGTTGTTGTTGGCTCAGCTGTTGTTGTTGGCTCAGCTGTTGTGGCCAATGTTTCCAGTACCGTTCTATGGGTTGTAATCTGGGTTGTCGTTGATATTCTGCCGGTTGTTGTAAATGGCATTGTTACAGTTGGTGTTACTGTAGAAGTCATTCGTGAAGTAGCAGTTTCGGCTGTTGTACTTGGTTCAGTGGTAAACGTTGTAAATTCTCCAGTTGTTATTTCACTTGTTGCTGCAGAGAACACAACAGGACTAACAGTTGGATAGGTCGTCGTCGTTTGTTCGGTTTCAGTGGAGAGCTGGCCTGTAGTCAAGTCATTTGTTGTCGTAAAAGGTATTGTTGCAGCGGATGATACGGAGGACGTACTTGTTGTAGTACTATCGGTAGTGACTGTGGTTCTTGGCTGGGCTGTTTTAGTTGTTACCTGACCAGTTGTTTCTGCACTTATTGTTGCAGTGGATGCTTTGGGGGACGCTTTTGTCGTAGACACATCTCTTGTCGTTTCTGGCTTTGTTGTTTCTGTTGTTACCTGACCAGATATTGTAGCACGTGTTGTTGTAAATGGCATTGTTTCAGTAGACGTGATGGTAGAAGCTCTTGTAGTAGGACCAACAGTTGTGCGTAATGTTTCTAGAACTGTTGTATGGGTTGTCTTTGGGCCAGTTGTTATTTTCCTTGTTGTTGTAGATGGTATTCTTGCTGTGGACGCTATTGTAGAGGTCCTTGTTGTAAAGCCAGTGGTTGGTACAGTCGTCCCTGGTTCTGTTGTTACAGTAGAGAGATGGCCTGTTGTAATTCTAGTTGATATGTGTGGTAGTATTCTTGTTGTAGAAGCCACAGTGGAGGGCCTTGTTGTGTGACCAGTGGTTTTGATTGTTGTTTCAGTTGTAAATTGATCAGATGTCATTTTATCCGTTGTAGATGGCAGTGTTGCAGTGGATGCTATGGATGAAGCCATTGAGGTAGAACTAACAGTGCTGGCTGTCGTTTCTGCTTGCGTTGTTTCAGTTGTGAACTGGCTGGATGTCATTTCACTTGTCATGGATAACATAGTTGAGGTAGACGCTATAGATGAAGACCTTGTTGTTATACTAGTAGTGGTGGCTGTAGTTTCTGGTTGTGTTATTTCAGTTGTAAACTGACCGGACGTTTTTGCACTCGATGTTGTGACTGGAATTGTCTCAGTACGTAACATGGTAGAAGTCTTTGTTGTAGGTCCAGGGGTTGTACCCAATGTTTCTAGTACGGTTTTATGAGTTGTCCGCGGACCAGTTGTTGGTTTCCTTGTTGTTTCAGTGGATGCTATTGTAGAGGTCCTTGTTGTAAGACTAGCAGTTGGTACAGTCGTTGCTGGTTTAGCTGTAACAGTTGAGAACTGGCCCATTGTAGCTTTACTTGTTGTTTCAGATGTTTTTCCTGAAGTAGCTGCTATTGTTGAGGTTGTTGTACGACTATCGGTTTTGACAGTTGTTTCAGTTGTTAACTTATCACTTGTCTTGGATGGCAGAGTTGAAGTGGACGCTGTAGAAGAAGCCATTGTTGTTAATGGTATTGATGAAGTAGATGTATAAACTCCTGTTGTTGGACTAGTCGTTGGTACAGTCGTCTCTAGTGCTGTTGTAACAGTTGAGAACTGGTCTGTTTTAACTCTACTTGTTGCTGGAGATGTTATTCTTCTTGTGGAAGCAATGGTTGATGCCCTAGTTGTACGACCGGTGGTTTTGACCGTTGTCTCACTTGTAATCTCGCCAGATGTCATGTCACTTGTCATGGGTGTCATAGTTGAGGTAGACGCTATAGAAGAAACCCTTGTTGTTGGCTTAGCAGTGGTGCCTGTAGTTTCTGGTTGTGTTGTTTCAGTTGTGACCTGGCCGGACGTTTTTGCACTCGATGTCGTGACTGGAATTGTTTCAGTAGGTAACATGGTAGAGGTTTTTGTTGTAGTAATGCCGGTAGTTGTGTCTGATGTTTCTAGCACGGTTCTGTAAGTTGTATGCGGACCAGTTGTTTCTATTTTTGTTGTAAATGGCATTGTTGAAGTAGTACTAGTGGTTGGTACAGTAGTGTTTGGTGCTGTTGGTACAGTAGAGAACTGGTCTGTTGTAACTCTACTTGTTGCTGGAGATGTTATTCTTCTTGTGGAAGCAATGGTTGATGCCCTAGTTGTACGACCGGTGGTTTTGACCGTTGTCTCAGTTGTAATCTGGCCAGATGTCATGTCACTTGTCATGGGTGTCATAGTTGAGGTAGACGCTATGGAAGAAACCCTTGTTGTTGGCTTAGCAGTGGTGCCTGTAGTTTCTGGTTGTGTTGTTTCAGTTGTGACCTGGCCGGACGTTTTTGCACTCGATGTTGTGACTGGAATTGTCTCAGTACGTAACATGGTAGAAGTCTTTGTTGTAGGTCCAGGGGTTGTACCTAATGTTTCTAATACGGTTTTATGAGTTGTCCGCGGACCAGTTGTTGGTTTCCTTGTTGTTTCAGTGGATGCTATTGTAGAAGTCCTTGTTGTAAGACTAGCAGTTGGTACAGTCATTGCTGGTTTTGCTGTAACAGTTGAGAACTGGCCCGTTGTAGTTGTTTCAGATGGTGGTCCTGAAGTAGATGATATTGTTGAGGCCGTTGTACTACCAGCAGTTTTGACTGTTGTTTCAGTTGTAAACTGATCAGATGTCATTTCACTTGTCGTTGATGGCAGAGTTGAGGTGAACAATATAGACGAAGTTCCTGTTGTAAATGGTATTGTTGCAGTAGATGCTATTGAAGAGGTCCTTGTTGTGGGACTAGTGGTTGGTACAGCCGTCTCTGGTGCTGTTGTCACAGTAGAGAACTGGTCTGTTGTAACGTCACTTGTTGCTGGGGATGATATGCTTGTTGTTGAAGCTATGTTTGATGCCCTAGTTGTGTGACCAGCGGTTTTGACCGTTGTCTCAGTTGTAATCTGGTCAGATGTCATGTCACTTGTCATGGGTGTCATAGTTGAGGTAGACGCTATAGAAGAAGCCCCTGTTGTTGGCTTAGCAGTTATTGTTGTAGTTTCTGGCTTTGTTGTTTCAGTTGTGACCTGACCGGACGTTTTTGCACTTGATGCTGTGAATGGAATTGTTTCAGTAGGTAACATGGTAGATGTTTTTGTTGTAGTAATACCGATAGTCGTGTCTAATGTTTCCATGACGGTTTTATAAGTTGTACGTGGACCAGTTGTTTCCCTAGCTGTTGTAGATGGCATTGTTGTCGTAGGACTAGTGGTTAGTACAGTCGTCTCTAGTTTTGTTGTTACAGTTGAGTGCTGGTCTGTTGTAAACCCACTTGTAACTTGGGATGGTGTTGATGTAGAAGCTATGGTTGATACCCTAGTTGCACGACCAGTTGTTTTGGACGTTGTTGCAATTGTAGACAGCTCAGACGTTTGTACACTTGTTGTAAAAGGTGGTATTGTAGTAGAGGATATGGTAGAAGCTCGTGTTGTACGGCCAGCGGTGGTGAATGTCGTTTCTGGTTTCGTTGTTACAGTTGTGACCTGGATAGTCGTTCCTTCGTTGGTGGTCTCGGGGAGTGTTGCAGTAGATGGTACTGATGCCATGGTCTCTGAAGTTGACATCTTAGAGGTGTGTTCTGTAGTTGCCGTTGAAGCCTTGGAGGTGGGTTCAGTAGTGGCGGTTGAAACATCAGAGGTGAGTTCAGTAGTGGCGGTTGAAGACTCAGAGGTGCGTTCTGTAGAGGCGGTTGAAGCCTCAGAGGTGGGTTCCGTAGTGGCCACTGACATCTCTTGGGTGGATTCCGTAGTGGCTAGAGCTGTCACAACAGTTGTAGCTATAGTTGTTGCTCGCTCAGTTTTTGTTGAAGTCGAAGTGGAAATGCCCACTGTGGATGGTTGAGTTGGTCTTGCAGTGCTGACTCCTGTTGCAGATTTTGTTGCAAACTTTGTTGGCACTTTGGTTGTGATATCGGTTAGGGACACTGCCTCAGACGAAGGTGACGTTTTGATCCCTGTTGTAGTAGAGTCGGTACTTGACATTGACAGTGTAGGTTTTGTTGTCATCTCTGTTGTAAGGTCTCCCTCGGAAGTGGTTGTTAAAAAGTTTGTTGTAACTGCATTCCCCAGGGTAGAGGATGTAGGTTTTGTTGTTGCCCTACGTCCTGTCGAGGTTAAAGTCTGCGCAGTCATTTGCGATGAAGTCAGCTGTTTCGTACTCGCTGACGTTTCTGGCAACGCAGTAGTATGCTCTTCTGTTGTCGTTTTCAACAACGTCGTACTGCGACGTGCCCTTGTGGTAGCTGTTGTTTGAGGTTGTGAGGTTCTTATCTCTGTTGTTGACAGTTTCGTTGTTGCATCTGTCATAAGTACTGTGTTAAGCGTTGTTAATGCTTCTGTTTTAGTCATCCTTTCACCTTCCGATGTCATTGGGGGTTTGGTGGTTGTAGGTTGCATTCCAGTCGTTTGTGTTGTTATATCCGTTGACGTTGTAACCTGCGATGTTACAGTAGTAGAAATGTCTATGGTCGTAGATCTAGTATACCTTCCTGATGTAAATGCCTCAGTGCTTAACTGTGTTGCTGCTTGCGGCGTTGATTCTTCCGGCGTTGAAACTGTAGGTGTTTGAGTCAATACGTCCAGAGTAGTTAATGCGGTTGAACTATCCTTAGTTGAAGGATAGGTGCTAACGATTGTTGACGTGTCTTTTGATGTTGAACCCTGGTCAGTCATCTGCACCGTCGCCATTGAAGATGTTGTTCTACCAATTGAAGTTTGTTGCGTCGTAGCCGTCGGTTGAAGGATTGTTTTAACTGTCGTTAAAGGTGTCGACGTGGTTAGTTCTTCTGTTGATGCTGCCTCTTCGGTAGTAATTATCATAGTTGAAAGCGGTTCCGTCACTGACAATGTACTGGTAGACGATTCGACAGGTACTGTAGAACGACCTGTGAATTCTGTAGTGTTCATTGGCGCCTCAGAGGTGGTTTCTATAGTTGTCGTCGCCACTTGAGAAGTTGGTTCTCTAATGGTCGTTGGGGGCTCAGAAATGGGTTCTGTACCACCTCTTGTTGCCACAGTGGTATATTCTACAGTCGTCGTTGACGCTTCAGAAGTGGGTTTTATAGTAGACTGTGGCACCACAGAGACAACTTCTGTAGTTGCAGCTGAGTGGTCAGAAAACGGTTTTGTCAATGTAATTGTTGAGGCCCCAGAGGTTCGTTCTATGGCGGTTGTTGAGGCCTCAGAGGTGGTCATTATAGCAGTTGTTGTTGCGTCAGTGGTAGGTTCTAGAGTGGTTGTTGAAGCCTCAGTTGTGGGTTTTATAGAGGTAGTTGACACCAAAAGGGTGGACTCTTTGGTGAAAGTTGACGTCTCAGAGGTAGGTTGTATAGTGGATATTACCACACCAGGGGTGGGTTCTTCTGTAGTTGTTGAGGCCCCAAAGGTGGGTTCTATAGTGGTTGTTGAGGTCTCAGTGGTGGGATTTATTGTCGTCGTTGACGCCAAGGTAGAGGTAGTGGTGGACTCTGTGGTAAATGTTGACGTCTCAGATGTGGGTTTTAAAGTGACCATTGACGTGGTGGGATCTATAGTGGTTGGTATTGCCCCAGAGGTGGATTCTTTCGTGGTTGTTGAGGCCTCAGAGATTACATCTATAGTGGTTGTTGATGACTCAGATGTGAATTTTATAGTTGTTGCTGTTGATGCCCCAGAGGTGGGTTCTGTAGTGATCGGTGACTCCTCGGAGGTAGGTTCTATAGTGGAAATTAATTCCTCAGGGGTAGGTTCTACAGTGGTTGTTGATGCCTCAGAGGTGGGTTCTATAGTGGACACTAACACCTTAGGGGTGGGCTCTACTGTGGTTGTTGACGACTCAGAGGTGGGTTCTGTAGAGGCCATGGACGCTTCAGAGGTGGCTTCTATAGAGGTCGTTGACCTCATATGGGCGGACTCTGTGGTAAACGTTGACGTCTCAGATGTGGGTTTTAAAGTGCCCATTGACGCGGTGTGGTCTATAGTGGTCGTTGACGCCTTAGAGGTGTGTTCTATAGTGGTCGTTGACGCCATAAAGGTGTGTTCTATAGTGGTTGTTGAGGCCTCAGAGGTAGGTTCTATAATAGTTGTTGATACCCCAGAGGTGGGTTCTTCAGTGGTTGTTGACGCCAAAGTGGTGGAATCTGTGGTGAATGTTGACGTGTCAGAGGTCACTTCTATAGTAGCCATTGACGTCTCAGAGTCAGGGGTGTTTATTGTAGCGGTTGTTGATGCCTCAGAGGTAGGTTCTATGGTAGACATTAAAACCCCAGGAGTGTGCTCTATAGTGGTTGTTAATATATTAGACGTGGACCCTATATTGGTTGTTGAGGCCCCAGAGGCAGGTTGTATAGTGGTTGTTGAGGCCTCAGAAGTGGGTCCTGTAGTGGCCATGGACGTTTCAGAGGTGGCTTCTATAGAGGTCGTTGACTCCTCGGAGGTTGGTTCTATAGTGGACACTAACATCCCAGAGGAGGGTTCTATAGTGGTTGTTGAGGCCCCAGAGCTCGAGGTGGGTTCCATAGTGATCGTTGACTCCTCGGAGGTAGCTTCTATAGTGGACATTGATGCCTCAGGGGTGGGTTCTACAGTGGTTGTAGAGGCTCCAGAGGAGGGTTCCATAGTGGTTGGTGAGGCCCCAGAAGTTTGCTCTATAGCGGTTGTTGATGCTTCAAAGGTGGATTCTACAGTGGTTGTTGACGACTCAGAGGTAGGTTGTACAGTGGATATTAATGCCCCAAGGGTGGGTTCTATAGTGGTTGTTGAGGCCTCAGAAGTGGGTTCTGTAGTGGTTGTTGATGCCAAAGGGGTAGACACTGTGGTGAACGTTGACGTCTCAGAGGTAGGTTGCATAGTGGACATTACCACATCGGGGGTGGGTTCTGCTGTAGTTGTTGAGGCCTCAGAGGTCGGTTCTATAGTGGTTGTTGACGCCTCAGTGGTGCGTTCTATGGTGGTTGTTGAAGCCCCAGTGGTGAAAGTTGACGTCTCAGAGGTAGGTTGTATAGTGGACATTAACATCTCAGGGGTGGATTCTACTGTGGTTGTTGATGCTTCAGAGGTGGGTTGTATAGTGGTTGTTGATGCTTCAGAGGTGGGTTTTGTAGTGGTTGTTGAGGCCCCCGGGGTGGGTTCTACAGTTGTTGGTGAAGTTTGCTCTAAAGCGGTTGTTGATGCTTCAGAGGTGGGTTGTATAGTGGTTATTGAGGCTCCAGAGGTGCGTTCTACAGTGGTTTTTGACACCAAAGGGTTGGACTCTGTGATGAAAGTTGACGTCTCTGAGGTGGGTTCTATAGTGGAAATTAACGCCACAGGGGTGGGTTCTTTAGTGGTTGTTGAGGCCAAAGGGGTCGACTCTTTGGTGAAAGTTGACGTCTGAAAGGTGGGTTCTACAGTGGTTGTTGACGTCTCAGATATGGTTTCTACAGCGGTTGTTGCCGACTCGGAGGTGGTTTCTACAGTGGTTGTTGACGACTCAGAGGTAGGTTGTAAAGTGGACACTAACGCCTCATGGGTGGGATCTATAGTGGTTGTTGGTGACTCAGAGGTGGGTTTTGTAGTGGTCATGGACGGCTGAGAGGTTGACATCGTTGGTTCTGCTGATGTAAGTTGGGTTGTCCTAGACAGGGCAGTTGATCCTGATGTCACTAGTATTTGGCCCGTGGTTACCTCGGTTGTCATGTCAACTGTTGATAGCGATTCTGTTACTACTGATGATGCTCTCGTCGAAAGCACAGTGGGTGCTATGGATGTCGTTGTTGTTTCCATCGTTGTTTCTAATGTCGCTTCATCTGTTGATGTTGGTGCCTCGCTAGTCATTATTATAGTTGACAATGGGTCTGTCGCTATAGACAAGGGCTCTGTAGTTTGCATTGCTTTTTCTGTCGAAGTTGACATTGTTGTTTCCATTGAAGCAGGCTGGGTCGTTGTTTTACCTGATATTGACGTTGCCGCTTCGGTAGTAATCATCATAGTTGAAAGCGTTTCTGTCACTACTGATAAAGTTCTAGTGGACAACTCAGTAGGTGTTGTAGATATCTCTTCGGAGGCAGTTTTCATTGTTGTATGACGAGTTCCTGTTGTTGCCCTAATTGTTGTGTCCAATGTCGTTCCATCTTCTGTTGATGGTGTCTCCTCACTAGTCATTATTATCGTTGACAATGGGTCTGTCACTACAAACTGTGTAGAGAGGTTTTCTGTTGTTTGCATTGATTTTTCTGTCGAGGCTGAGATCGTAGGTACTGTAGACCTTTCTAGCTCTGTCGACGTTAAGGCAGTTGTTTTTATAGTTTTATAACTAGTTCCTGTTGTTGTTCTACCCGTTGTGTCCAACGTCGTTCCATCTTCTGTTGATGGTGTCTCCTCACTAGTCATTATTATCGTTGACAATGGGTCTGTCACTACAAACTGTGTAGAGAGGTTTTCTGTTGTTTGCATTGATTTTTCTGTCGAGGCTGAGATCGTAGGTTCTGTAGACCTTTCTAGCTCTGTCGACGATAGGGCAGTTGTTTTTATAGTTTTAAAGCTAGTTCCTGTTGTTGTTCTTGTTGTGTCCAATGTAGTTTCACCTTCTGTTGACGTTGCCGGGTCACTGGTCATTATTATCGTTGACAATGGGTCTGTCGCTACAAACTGTGTAGAGAAGTGTTCTGTTGTTTGCATTGATTCTGTCGAGGCTGAGATCGTAGGTACTGTAGACCTCTCTAGCTCTGTCGACGTTAAGGCAGTTGTCTTCATCGTTGTAGAACTAGTTGTTGTTGTTGCTCCAACTCTTGTTTCTAAGGTCGTTTTACCACCTTCTGTTGACGTTGTCGCCTCACTAGTCATTATTATCGTTGACAATGGGTCTGTTGCTACAAACTGTGTAGAGAAGTGTTCTGTAGTTTGCATTGCTTTTTCTGTCGAAACTGAGATCGTAGGTACTGTAGACCTCTCTAGCTCTGTCGACGTTAAGGCAGTTGTTTTCATCGTAGTATAACTAGTTGCTGTTGTTGCTCCAACTGTTGTTTCTAAGGTCGTTTCATCTTCTGTGGACGTTGCCTCCTCGCTAGTCATTATTATTGTTGACAATGGCTCTGTCGTTATAGACACGTCTTCTGTAGTTTGCATTGCCATGTCTGTTGTGGTTATTGTTGTACTTTTGGTTGTTGTAGGTTTGGTTGTTGTTATTGTCGTTGAAGGGATCTTAGATTTCAAAGTAGTTCACTTCGGTGAGT
>NC_049995.1:6617387-6618623 GCF_000003815.2 Branchiostoma floridae
GATTCCGGCGTTGTTGGCACTTTTGTTGCCGTGGGCGCCTCGCTTGTCATCATCATAGTTGTCAATTGTTCCGTCACTACTGATAATGCTTCTGTAGTCTGCTTTGCTTTTTCTGTTGAGATTCTTGTTTCGGTCGTTGCAGGATGGGCTGTAGTTTTCGTCGTTGAAGGGGCCGTTGATTTCGGTAAAGAGGTGGTTGTTGAGTCCTCAGAGGTAGGTTCTATAGTAACTGTGGTTGTGGATAGCCCAGAGGTGAGTTGTATAGTGGTTGTTGAAGCCTTGGAGGTAGGTTCTATGGTGGTTGTTGAGGTCTCAGAGGTGGGTTGTATAGTGGTTGTTGGCACCTCAGCAGAGGTGGGTTCTACAGTGGTTGTTAGATCCTTAGAGGTATGTTCTATAGTGGTTGTTGGCGCCTCAGAGCTAGGTTGTATAGTGATTGTAGGTGCCTCAGATGTGGGTTCTATAATGGTTGCTCGGGTCGCAGAGGTGGGTTCTATAGTGGTTTCTGAGGCCTCAGAGGTAGGCTGTATAGCGGTTGTTGAAGTCACAGAAGTAGGTTGTACAGTGGTTGTTGGTGCCTCAGAGGTGGGTTCTAAATTGGTTGTTGAGACCTCAGAGGAGGCTTTTATAGTGACCATTGGCGTCTCAGTTAATTCAGATGTAGTTTCAACTTTTGTCAGCTTTGTAGTCGTTGGCGCCTTATAGGTTGTTGTTTTTATAGTGCTTATTAGGTCCTCAGAGGTGGATTCTATAGTGGTTGTTGAGGCCTCGGAGGTGGGTTCTATAGTGGTCGTTGACACTTCATTGGTGGGTTTAAAATTGGTTGTTGACGACTCAGAGGTGGGTTCTATTATAACTGTGGTTGTTGGCGCATCAGAGGTGGTTCCTATAGTGGTTGTTGGCGCGTCAGGAGTGGGTTCTATAGTGACCATTGGCTCAGTTAGCTCAGATGTCGTTTCAGCTTTTGTCAACTTTGTTGTCATATCTATTGTTGACTCTGGTTCAGTTACCAATGACAATGTTGTCGTAGACACCGCTGTAGGTAGGTCTCTTGTTGATGAAAGCGATGCTGTGTTAGTTATGTCTGTTGTGACATTTGGCATGGTCGTTGTGAGTCTTACCAATGAAGTAGTTGGTTGTGTTGTCTTCCTCCTGGTCGTTGGCGACTCATAGGTTGTTTCAACAGCGAATGTTGATGCCTCAGAGGTGGATTCTATAGTGGTAGTTAATGCCTCA
>NC_049995.1:6619383-6624507 GCF_000003815.2 Branchiostoma floridae
AATGTATGTAGTCAACGGAGCTGTTGTTTCTTCAGTCGAACCCAATGTTTTCTCTGAAGAAACAAAGATAGTCTTGTCATCATCGGTTGTGAAAGGCTCTGTTTGTATATTTACTGTTGTTTCAGATGTTTCTGAGTCAACTGTCGTTTCCAGACCATCACCAGTGTATGTAGTCAGCGGAGTTGTTGTTTCTAAAGATTCTTTAGTCGGATTCAATGTTCTCTCTGAAGTAACAACGATAGTCCGGGTATCAGCGGTTGTTGAAGGCTCGGGAGTCATCTCTACCGTTGCAGAAGGTGCTGTGGTCTGTGATGGCGTCTGTTCTATATAGTGCGGTGTGCCTCCATCATGTTCTGTTGTCGGAAAAATCGTCACCCCTGTTGTGCTATCTCGTGATACCCGAGACACATCATCGATCGTAATTTGAGTATCTGTAACGCCATCTATCCCAGTGCCACTCGGCTGTTCCGAAGAATAAACAAGAGTTTGAGTTGCTCCAGTTGTAATATCTGGTGATATCCGTCTTGCATCTAGCAGGGGCAAACCATCAATGGTCGTTTGAGTATCTGTAACGCCGTCAGTCCCCCAAGTCCAACTTGATTGCTCCGTAGAATATACAAGATCTTGAGTTACTCCAGCAACTTTTACTTCTGAATCAGTTGAGGTGGGCGTTGCTACAAATGAAAGGACACTCTTACGTTGTATACGACGTTGCGTTGCTTCTTTTGTTGATAGGTCTGTTCTTGTAACAGACAGATTTCCTATTATTGTTTCCCATGTAGGAGCAGGCGATGTCACTGTAACCCGTGTGGATGACTGTGATGTAGGTTCCACACCTCCAGAGGGATCTAGCAAATAACAATATTAATACCTTCATTGCAAGAAGGAAAATGAGATTTACAGATAAATCAAAAGGCAAATAACTATTCTGAATCCAAGTCTACTTAAACTTTTTATGGGTTCGACTGGAGTTTCTAGATTCTACGAATTACGAATTACACTGAAAACTATATCGTGATGTCTAGGAAATATAAACAACATTATAATATAGGGACATATAAGTCAATATGGGTTTTCAGTCAGGCGTTTGTAGTATATCCCGTGGCCGAATAGTTCACTCCTAGGTCAAGTAACTCCTATTAGACCTTTACTCCTAACTTGGCCAAATTCCCTTATTACTATTCTGCCAGGCGGGAGTTAGGTACATGGTAGAAACTAATCAAAGAGCCCGACTGATTGAGTAGAAATCTTAAACACCACGGATCTCTCGGACGAGAAAAGGAGTGTATTGTCTCTCTGGACTAGGCCTCCGGCTAACTCATCCCGCGTAATTATAGTGCTGAAGCGAGAAAAACAAAGCACCACTTTCCGAAATGTGCCCCCACCCTTCCGTGACAAATGTTAACGATTCTTCAAACCTTATTGTCACCTTTTGACATGACATGGTTATAGTCAACATTTCATCATGCATTACATATACAGAGAAAGAAGGGGGAGAGCGACACAGAGAAAGGGGCATTGAGAGATCTCGATATAGACAGACAGAGACAGAGAGAGAGGGAGAGAGAGAGAGGAGCTAGAGAGACAGAGAGAGAGAGAGAGAGAGAGAGAGAGAGAGAAAGGAGCTACAGCCTACGCAGATAGAAATCCAAATATTGCTGTGAAATGACACTTCACTGATATAACTACACTGATATAATTCCTTTGTTGTACATGTAGAAAGGTTTTCCTTCATAATGAAGGTGCACGCTTTCTAGACATGGATATAATACACGCATTTTCTCCATATCTATGTCGGATTAACGAGACTCAGTCTTAAACTATATGTCCTTGGCACATTTTTTCAGATTTCCGTCGATCAAAGCTGGCCCTGTTGCATGTAAATGTGTAATCTCCAAGCAGATCTTGCTGTGGCCAATAAGTCCTCTGCCGGCTAAACTCCTTCCCATTTGCCACAGCAAGATCTGCTTGGAGATTAGTAAATGTGACCCTTTTAGCCCCAGAGGGGATTCTCGGAAGAGGCCTAAAAATATCGTGGCACACCCTGTACATAATTATCCCGGTATCATAGAATGATAGCTTGATGTCACCCGATGATTTTTCGGTTATGATATTTATACGTAGAATATACATATTCGTAGAATTTTCAAGCCTGGCTACAGCTAGGGTTAGAGTTGGTGTAAATGTCACCAGACCGTAACTACCCATTTTAACGTCATAGACAGACAACACCTGTGTAACCGGCGGTGCGGAACGGGACAGAACCGCGTAACCCGCGTTTCCAAGTTGCTCCACAATTCAACCATTTTCTGGAGCCGGTTTTCCCATCCAAACTCACCACCATTTATCGATTCAGCCTGCTATCATAACGACGCGGACACTTTCAGAAAATATGTTGCTTTGACAAAAAACTGTTTGAACTTTCTGTGCTTGTGTAAATTGAAAGGTGACAGATGTGTGTGATTTTGACACACAATTCTCAATAAAGACATATATTCTCGGTGTCTATTATTGCTATTTTTGATGTTTTTTTTATCGTCGTCATTTTCCGCATTCACTTGTAGCAATGTGCTGTAAGAATGAAAATACAAATGTATCGAACTTATCTGCGTTGGTAGCAATCATATAGTACAATACTAAAGAAGGTATTGATCCTGAAGAGGGCGACAGTGGTCGTTGAAAATTTGATCCGTGTACCTTTGCATTGGAAGAAATTTTCATTGTACTATACAATACAAAACTATAAAAACATTGTACTATAAAATGTACACATATAAACGGTGCATCATGAAAAGAATAAACGAACAACCAGAAAATCTAGTAACTGGGTAGGAATTCAAACAAAAGATCGCACTTCCGATAAGGATAGGCGCTCTCATGTGTGGACGATGCCTTCGGCTACTTTCATCGTAATTATATGGCAATACAAAAGCGACAAACAAAGGTCCATTTTTCAAATTGTGTCCCCACCTTTCCTTGCAAATGTTTTCACACCTTGTCCTCACTTTTTTGCCATTACAGTCAGCACGTATTGACTTAAGTATGTTTTACCGTTTAGTTAAAGACCCATGAGATGATATGCTAGCCGTGTTTTGTCACATAAGTCACAAGTAAACGTTTGAAAGAAATCGTAGACAATGTTCCCTAGGGGACTCACTTAGATCCACTTTTTCTTTCTTATCTAGACAAACATTAGATAACAATACTGTATGAGAAGACCCACGTTCTCTGCTGTTAAATGTATAACCTTTATTCGTTCACGTCTCAAAACTGACTTCTAAACCTGACGTACATGTATGTTTCTACTCCACATGCATTGCATGTACCTTTTCATGATATTTTAGACAAATGACCAGTAATATGGATCCAAGGTAGGTTGAGAACATGTGCCTAGATCTTTATCTCCATTTTCTATCTTTGACTTATTTCTGCGAACGAAGTTTCTGGATATAAGTTTCTCTAATAAAGCTTGAAAATGAAAATGAACTTTTCCAAAATACTATCAATAAATTCTATTTGGGTCTGCAAATTGTAAATCACATGTGAGACCAGATTAGTCAAACATAACTTATCAATGATATTTCGTTGTTCTGTATGTAGCTTCTTAGTACTGTTGTCTATATAGCTATTAGTTGTTATTAGTTGCTATACATTGTATCTTGTGCGATTGTTGAGCAATAAAATTCATTCATTCATACAAATTTACAAACTTTAGAGTACCCTTTTGCATATAATTTCATATAGTCTGCATTCTCATCTACATAGACCACTAGTCTACCTTTTTAACTGTGTTGACACACAATATTTAGACTATTCCACATATGCTTGCAATTATAACAAGAATGTGTATAGACAACGAAGAAAAAACATCTAACAGCTTGTAAATCAAATATGATATGCTTTGGCAAAAGCCTAATAACCAACGATTTATATATATATATATATATACATGTATATGTGTGCATGCAACTTAAAAGTTAGCAACATGATAAAATGATTATGGTATTAGAACAATGTTAAAGATAAGCACTGTATCCACTCACAAAAACAATCTTACATCATGATTGATAACAGGCAGAGTCCATTTACAACTGTCTTAGGATTGCCCATGTCTTGGTAGTCCTTCAATTACCCAAGTATAGTGTGGAAAATGCTATACATAAACAAGTTATACACAATTTCTATTCCAAGTGTCACATGTGTTTACCGAAAAGGCACACAAAAGACTTCAATGCAAAAATAGGTCAATTTTAGCCTGAACTTTCTCGTGGATTTCTTGCCTCAACACTGATTCTCATTAGGTTTAACAGTAACCTGTTAAAAATCTGAGAATAAATTTCCATATGTAGTAAAAACTTTTAAATGAAATGTGTCGGCTGAAATAAGGGAAAACATAGTTACATACCTGTAGTTCTGGTTGATTGCACTGCATAACAGGTGTGATGAAACAGAACAAACTGCAAGAACAAAATTCTCAACGAATACTCAAAAATCCCACTCAACGTTGTCCCGCGCAGCATTTTCCAAGCAGTTGCTATCTCTGGAGTCACCCACACTTTGGTGAAAACCAGAAAAAGTCTCCACTGAGGTACAGTACCGTCATCATCGAGATAATAATTGAATAGAGATCTGAGAAGAAATGTCGCGAGATTGTTGTTGAGTGTTAGTCATATCCTGACAGGTTGCAGCTTGGGGTTATATCCAACATGTGTGTCTTAGTAATTTTGTGACCTATATAAGTGCCACGGATAATGTTTCAACTTTTACACACAAGGAATTCATTATGTTTGCTTACACCAAAGCATCATTAGCAAAACAAAAGCTATTAAAATGGTAATGAAATGGGCTTTTGCTATATTTTCTTTTAAACTGAAACTGCGCTGTAAGGAAACTTAGACTCAGACCATTCTATTCAACTGCACAAGGCCGACTGAAAAGGTGATCTCAAATTAAGAACTTTTCAACAAAAATGAGCCAGGATATAGAAGTTGACATTTTTTGAATGAATAAATTACCTAAGAGGGCCAATTCCATTAAATAAAACAGGATCTATACATAATAGAAAACACAATATATTTGCCTTCAAACATATCTGTTGTAGAAAAATAGAAGCGAGAAGAGTCA
>NC_049995.1:6624607-6627842 GCF_000003815.2 Branchiostoma floridae
ATGTGATCAGTTCTATTGTTAACCCATACTGGGTTTTTCTGCAATGACTAACACTGGGACTTTGTTTTTCTGACAAATACCCAGTGGCCTATTGCAACAAATGAAACAAGCAGAGTCTGGTGATCACCCAGATAATAGTTCTGTTAAAAACTGCCAAGCCCCGATATATCTGGGATAGCGTATTCCCCTGAAGTAGTAGCTTTGTAGCACAAAAACTCCGGAAGTTAGGGACTTCGGTCTTGTTCGGGGGGTTCTTTTTGGAGGTCAGCGGCCAACCCTGGCACTAATACCATTTTATAGGGCTGAAAAGGGGCAGTTTAAGGGTTATTTATGTTGATCTCTCGCATTCACTTTAAGCTACCTCAGTTGATTTTTTCAAACTTTTGTTCACAAATTGTAGAATAGTGGTACTGTATATCACTAGTGCCATCTCCTAATAAAACAAAGAAACAAAACCTGAGTGAAAATGAGTTTTAAGTCTGTTTGTTTGTCTTTGTGTGTGTTTAGGTGGAACACATTGCTTTATTCAAATCAGACTTTAATTCAGATCCCCATTTTAACAGTTCAGTTAATCATTTCAAAGCTGTAGCCAGAAATCATGTTATTAACAACCTATTACACCCACTTAGTCCTGTGGTTAAAAGAGGACTTACAATGAGTGGCCAGAACTGTTGGGTAGAAATTTGGGCACAATTTTTTCCAGGTCAATTGTCCACTTTCTACTTTTGTCCTGCTGTAATTTCTGGTTGACTGCCTTGTACCATGTGACCCCTTCCCCTTCAAACCAATTGTTCCAGTCAGGAGAATAGCAGTACCAGTACTGTAAACTGTTTTATGTTTGTGGAGCTTAATTTTGCAGCAGGCCTACGTAAGTTTGGCTGGAGAAAAGGAGGCAGAACTCTGCGATTTAACAAAGCATATCTACAGTAGTAAGACAGAGCGATGAGTTGCATTGAGCTCAAACCACAAACATAAATCACTGTAAATATTTCACAATTTACGGTATATTTGAAGGTTTAACCAGTCATTTGACCACTTGAGTTCTTGAAATGCACCTAACTTTGACATCTTAAAACATGATGACATGTATCTCTATCACTTACTCAAGAACCTAAATCACTCCAAAAAAAAATTACGTTATAAGGTTTTTAGAAAACTTCTTTGCAAACAATCCCTCTATATACAATATCAAACAAGTCTATTATTTTCATCGAAAACTATGTAGGTTTAAAACATTTTCATACCTATTGCGATATAAAATTCTTGACTATTTACATAGTATGCAAGGATGACTTTAAAGCAGTAAAAGAAGAAAAATTTCATTTTACATCTAATTGCATTTCTTATCTAAGGTCTTGTTTGTGCAAAGAAGCAAATATGAGTTTCCAGTATCTCAATTGCATGTCTTTATGGTATTAGCACTGCGTCTTTCCAGTTCTGGTATAGTTGTATGATATTGGCACATATTTTTCTGAGTTAGCTTGAGATGGAGTCAACTTAAGACACATTTTCCCTGAGTGACAAGAACTCTGGGCTACTTAAATATAGCCAGTCACATTGAGCCACCTCCAGACCTGACTCTAGTCACTTAGTGCATGGGAGGGTCAAGTCATGTTTTTTTACAGTGTAAAACTGCTGAATTGACTTGGAATTAACGTGTATGGTGCATTTGCTAGCACCATTTTTAGTCAACAACTATCTATTATTTTCTTGCTATTTCAAGTAAATTTATTGAGCATGTTGGTCTCCTAACTGTTGCATCAATAGTAGCCAAGATATGGCAGAAGGCTGGGGTGGATCCTGAATTACTGTAGTCAGAGTTTGAATATCTGGAATACAACAGAAATTCAGAAACCAACTTGAGGTGTCACAGAACAAGAAGGGAACATAACAGAACGAAACTGAACTAGTTGTGGTTGACGTTAGCTTTGTTGTTGTAGTTTTTGTTTTTGTCTCATTTCTTCGACTGGAAGGTACCAATCCTTTGGAGGGGTGACTCGACGCGGCCACACGGGGTTCACGTAGTATTTTTGTTGCAGATGCCTGTCCTCAACCTTTAACAGTTCTTGCTGTTGAATATAAAAATACACAGCTGTCATTTTTAAGTAAGGAAAGTAAAAAACAACAGCAAATGACATCTATATCATTAGACATGTTTGTGTTATTGAAAGAACTAGACATACTCATCACTTTAAACCAGTGGAAATCTATTATGGTGACAAAAATTATCATTAATGAAAGCGCACATACACAAAAATTGTGATGAAAGTCATAAGTTTAAAATACACATTCCTTGCCACTATTCATGGTCCATCCTAAGCAATTTTTCTGAATCCAAACCATGATGGCTCTGCCTATCTTTTCTCACAAAAAAAAAAAAAGATTTAAAAAACAGTATGAGACAAAAAGTGTAAGGATAAAAATGACTGACTCTCGGACTCAGAGGTGAGTAAAATAATCAACAGCACATGCCAAGAAAAGTCATTCTCCCCATCAGGCTTTTAGCCAGGCAGGCGTATGACCTGTTAAAAAAATAACTCAAATTGTACGCCCTTAGACTGGGGAGCAGATCCCCTGACAAGCATGAAATTCTGATTGACCAAGGATGCTACAGGTCACATGTGACCTGTCTGACAGTAAATGTGCTTCATTCCCCCAAATTTGCACCACAAAATATGGGAAATGGTGTTTCAGAGAGTTATAGATTTCAAAATTTTCTGAGTGAGGATGTTCCCAGACCCCCTACAATACTCATGCCTGCAGTGCTTGCCAAACGGGAAGAAATTTGGACACCCTATGATAAAATCCTAGCTAAAAGCCTGCTCACTATAGCTCTCCTCTCACCTTTGCTTCTTCTGATTTGGTTTTCATCCAGGCTGTACAGGCTTCATAGTCCTTCTTCCACTGACCACACTCTGGTTTCTCTCCATAGACATAGTAGGAATGGAACCGGTGTCCTACAGCTGGAACAAGGAAATAAAAGAAAAACATATTTTTAGGGCTTTCTGGAAAAGTTAAACTTTAATTTCAAACACGAAAATTGGACTGACCCAATGGCATGATGCTGCAGAAGCAGTAGATTTTTTTTTTCATTCCTTGACAGAGACTGGAGCTGTTCAGTCGAAAATTTGGGTACAGTTCAACTTTTTCAGAATGTCTTCTACTTACACATATGAACTTTCAAGTTATTTTCAGGGCTACACCAAAAAGTAGTTACTCAAGCAACTGGATATGG
>NC_049995.1:6628541-6631219 GCF_000003815.2 Branchiostoma floridae
CACAAGGGTAGTATGGCTGTAATATCAAACATAAATCATGTTACTGAATTATACACATTGCACATTCTAAAACTCACCCGTTGTAAAACTACTAACGGGGGCCGCCCTAAGATGCCGCCTGTCCTAAGGTGCCCATATTTTTTGCTGATCTTATTATGCATAAGTACGCCGTGTTTGTTGCCACTGACTATGATGATTAGAAAGGTAAATAAACCAAGTCAAAACAAACAGCTTTTTTTTCTATTAAATTTTTTTTTACACATGTTCACATCCCCTTTTTTTTTGAAGACATAATTTTCACAATAATGTTGGTAATGCCGAATCACTGTGGTCACCTGTTACTAGGTATTGGTGGCTCGTGGCCATAAATAAACAACCAATAAAAAACAGCCACACAACTGTCATACACATAAGGAACAAAGCTTCACAAAACACTACAAATATTGGTCTTCAAATGTTTGTTGAGTAGAAGACCGGCCATAGAAAAAAAAACCATAAGCATCATCGCCGTTGTTTTCCCCAGGGAGCGTGGCCCCGCAGGTGGCAGACGAGCGAACGCCCTAAAGATTTGTTACTTTAAAAATGATTCGTACCGTCTATAAAAATGAAACTTCACAGAGAGATGTCGAATATGTTTTTTTGTGATTTTGGTGTTGTCGTTTTTCGTAATGATTTTGTTAGTCGGGCCGCCGCATTCAGTGCATTTCGCCCATTTCCCATGAAAACACGACCTGGATTGTGAATGATTTAGCCCTCCTCGCGGGAGACAAGAAGCACACACAATCACAATTCTACTGTCAAAAGAAAGCTAATATATCATAAAATTAGAAGTTTTATTTATGTTTGTCTAAATTGGTCACCAGCTTTCGAAGAGAGCAAATTCCAAAAGCGGGGCAAGTTAGGACGCACTGTTTAACGCGGCTCAAAATCGGAATTTGTATTCACGATAACGTCCTCTGCGTTTTCCAGTTGTAACGCGGAGGGTGAAGGGTTCATGAACAGTATGGATGCCTTCCTTATTCAAGTATGGTCTCTAGATGACAGTTAAAAATTCATTAATCAAAACTTGACCACTCTTTGGCAACTAGTGATGGAGCGCCGTGAGTTCGAGCGCGTAAAAAAGGGGGGCATCTTAGGGCGGCCCCCGTTACTTCTACTAAAAAGCAAAAGATTGCATAAACTAACAATTTTCAAATCAATTTTAGGCTGTCAGTTACTTCTTTATGATTTATTCAACTCCAAACTCAAGGAGTGACAGGCAGAGCAAAAATATATATATTTACAATCATGTCCTCAAAACTTTTTTTGTTTTTTTAGTTTTAAAAAGATTCTCTGTGCCCTGCCTCCTAACCTACAGCGAACTATTATTTTTGTCCCCATGCATGTTGCTGCCCATGCCCCTCCCCATTCGGCCTACTTAACCCGAATTTTGCGGGGCTTTAGACAGTATAGAATGTCAACAACCTGGGATAATGAAAGTATGGTTCATTTTGTACCCACAGTCATGATATATCGTTGACTTCTGGCGTAACTATACCGAGAACAGATGAACAACATTTCACATCAAGATCACATCACCTTCCAAATCTGTTCATTGGACGCCGCCATGATGATGATGATGATTACACAAGAAATTGGGCGATTCCAAACTTGTAGTGAAGGGTGGTCATATCGTTAGAGAGTAAAAGCTACTTGATAAAACAAAGTAATATTTCATAAATTTCTCAAATTCATTCATAAAATGAAGTAAATGATACGTTTTCAATATTTCTCTCTTTTCTTCATGTCTTTCCTCTTCAATTCATGTTTCACCTACTGCTAACATGGTTTCAACCAAGTTCAGTCCTGGTGACCTCTGACCGAACTTTTATCATTTCCATATTTCTGCAATTTCTGCCTTTTATTAGTTAGAATATGACAATAGGAAGGTCTCGGTAGTCTTATGATTCCATTATTATAACTACAAGTTTTGTTTTATGTTGAATCAGACGATCACAACAAGACGCTTGTTGGGACGCTATCGCAAGTAAGCGTCCGAAATAACCTTCCGCCGAGTAAGCGTCATCATATCCTTTCGCGTACAAAACAATAAAATCACTATTCTGCAAAATTATACACTATGATGTAGATCAAAATTGTACCAATATGTATACTTTTATCAATTTTTGCAAACAAATGATATTTGATAATTGAAATGTACTCTTTTTGCTATTTTATCATGAGAACTACTTTCTTTGTGTGCAGTGGTACGGTCGAATTTAAACTGTGTATTTAGGCGGGAAGCGTAGGACGCCATTTTGTTGGCGTGTTTTGATGAGGTATAATTGCACCTGAGATTTTCCTGTTTTTGCACGCTAAAACGGGAAAACAAGAACATCATACCTGTTCTGATCTCTTCTTGGAGCTTTTCAGAAGATATTCTGAGGTGAGTTTTTGTTCAGGCATCATTTTGTAGTGTAGTATTGGGCAGAAAACCCGCATAGATTTGGGCGGGATTTTCACGCAGACGAGCGAAAACTCAGGTTGTCTAGCTGTCGAAAAATCGATCTTACGCACTTGATCAACCGTTTCTTTACCATTTTTGTAAAATACTAGAAGAAGTCTGCGTATCATTATTTTCATAATGTTTTTGCTATATATACGTAGATTGGGTCGTTGAAAACCAAACGTTCTGCGAT
>NC_049995.1:6631319-6685799 GCF_000003815.2 Branchiostoma floridae
CGTTATTATCATATAGCCTATCCAACTGACAGTTATTTCACACAAATTCATTTATAACAAATAAACACTTTAATACATTACATAAAAATACATTTGCAATATATATATTGTACAATAGTGTCTATATATAATACAAACATTAAACTATTTCATCATCATCATTTAAGTAATAATTTTAACTAATCATCTGTTTGTGAGATAGCATATCAGCATCAACATGTGGCTTATTTGCAATACAAACTACATGTATTAAGTGGAGTCCTGGTACCCCCCATGCAGAGCCTTTTCACTTGGGCACGACAAAGTACGTATATATGAAGTGATTTAGGAAGGTACCGGCTTAATCACGTTAGAAAGCCATAATGAAAATGTGTAAAATCAGCATAATTCCTTTTCAAGTATCCCTATATTCCCCATGTGGAGCCCTAATTAACATAACCAATCAATCATAATATTTTTGACAGTTATGCATGGTTTACACACAAACAACAGTACAAAAAAAATTCATGACTGTCCCCTGTATAATGGTGCGGTCCAAAAAGTGGTCGGTTATTAGAATAACCGACCACTTTTGAGGTTACTGCCTGATAACCCATGGGAAATGGGGGCCTCTGATTGGCCAACTCCATCTGGCTATATGATAATACGTTTTATCTCAACTCTACATCAATTTTTCATGGGGGTGGGGGGCGTGTTGTCTGGATGTTGTTGTCGTTGAACTATAAATACTAGTCCTGTTTCCCTCCGCAATACATAATCTATGCTTCAACTGGTCCCAAAGCATTGTTTGTTTTTCAAAATGTGTATTGACTAGTGACTTCTGAACGTGCTTTTGGGTGTCACTGTTTTAGTTGAGAGACAAAAAATTTTGGTCTTTTGGTAACTTTCTGATTACAATAATGCTAGTGGGATCATGGCATTCATAATTTGTAAGTTGTTCATGTACAGGTATCAAGTTATTAAGAAAAAAGGCGTCGATATATGTTAATAATATGAATAACAAATATGTGTGAAACTCGGCATAGTGCGCTCTTACATGACACCACCGCCAAATTTTACTGTCTTGTAAATTTGTATTGTCTGACTGCCTTCTCTACAGCTAACATATGCAAATCTAACTAGTATTTAAAGAACTACAATGGAATAGGTGTCAGCCTGCTTGAAATACCTTTATAATCATAATGGCCTTATGTTTAATTTCTGTAATTTGTTGTCAAAGTAATGTTTACATTGCAACCATCCCACTTGACTGTATGTAACATTCTTAAAGATCATAAATCTGTCTCTGCACCAGGATTTGATATGGATTTTTAAATTCAAGTGACATGATCAGACCTCTATCACTCTTCTTTATTTTCCCTGGAAGAAAAATTGATGGAGGTAACTTATGTCCAGAAGTTGTCTTGTGAATCTTATCCACAGAATAAATTGATTTGTCATTATAAGTGAAATAGAATATCGTTAACTTGGATGCATATCTTTGTGTTTAAAGCTAGTTTCACTTTATCCTTTGACAGTGTTACTTTTTAGACAAAATTTTGTACTCTGTTTTTTTAATCTGTGGCAAAACGTAAAGTCAATCATAGTTTCTTCTTTCCCAATTCAGTGAGTGAGAGACCATGTTCTATGCCCATTTCATCTTGAGCAAGAAGGGCCCCCTGGCCAAGGTGTGGCTCGCTGCTCACTGGGACAAGAAGCTGACCAAGCAGCATGTGTTCGAGACCAGCATTGAAGGCAGTGTGGAGAGCATTCTTCATCCAAAGGTACTGTGCATTACAAATTTATTTATTGATGAGGGAAGAGTGTTTTTGCCAGGCCTTTACAGCTGTGATTTGGCCCCTAGAATGTAATTCAGGCACCTATGCTGTGTTTCAACCAGAGAAAGGTGCCTTTTTGTTTTGTAACAAAGGTAAAAAAAAAAGTTGTCTTTCTCACTTTTTTCAAAGTTTCTGTCAGTATGTTTGGCCCGCAAAATGCAGGAATTACTAGGGTTACAGATTTTAAAAAAACTTAGGGGGAGGATTCCCCCAGACCCCCTACAATTCTAACTCCTGTATGATGTATCGCGCACTTCTTTACCTTTGCTGTACAGGGTTCTAGTGAGGATTTTATTTTAGCGTAGTGGGAATGGCATGGTAGCAAAGCGACTAATCAGGAGATTGGTGTGGAAGGGGGGGTCTTGGTCCTTCCACAGTGAGATTTGAAGATGTAGAGTTAAAAGTTAGGATCTTGGGGTCAGTTTTGAGTGGCATATCATCATTTTTCATTGTTCAGACATTTATCAGTCATTGTTGAACAAGCAAATGACAGCAAAGCACCACTACACTAGTTAAAAAGTAGCGTAGTGGCCCTTATTTTAGCGTAGGGGTCACAAATTTTAGCGTAGTGGCCCACTACGCTAAAATGCAGTAGCTAGAACCCTGCTGTAGTTAGATGCTTCTATGCTGTGAAAAAATCCAGGTGAGAACAATAACCGGTTGAAGGGGAATATGCCAGTCAAGGCCTGATCGACTGATCCGAGATTCCAACAAGGATATAATGTATCTTTTCAGGTGAAGATGGCTTTACGAACATCAGGCCATCTCCTGCTGGGTGTCGTGCGCATCCACAACCGCAAGGCGAAGTACCTTCTGGCCGACTGCAACGAGGCCTTCGTCAAGATTAAGATGGCGTTCCGGCCTGGCGTTGTGGACCTCCCAGAGGAAAACCGAGAAGCAGCGGTGGCGACCATCACCCTTCCCGAGGTGTTCCACGACTTTGACACCACAGTTCCTGACTTGAAGTGAGTTATAAAGATTGTAATATTCTCTTTGTCTTTATGTACCCAGGTTTTCTGTTAGATGTATCTGGGTGTGTCTGTTCTTGTGTGTTCGTACTTATTTGAATACGCCATCAGTAGAGTGGAAGGAATTGTCATCGCAAAGGTCAGACTTGCATTTGTAACAGGTAGTATTTAGTTTAGATGTGTGAAACTTGCAAGGAACTTAACAGTATGTTAGCAATCAGTATGTGGCACTCATATATCATTAGGACCTATTTGCTCTACATTATTATGAGAAATGATTACTAATTAGATCATACAAGCATTTTTTCAATATCATATCTTGCACTTTAGTCGAGGTATTCATGTAGTTTTCATTGCTAGCTCAAAACTGCAATGTAATAAAAGTACAGTGAACAATATTGGCTTCTTTTAGACATGATATGATACATTATGTGTTCTAACTGTTTTGTGTTTCCTGCTGCAGTGACTTTGACATGCAGGCGTTCACCATGAACCAGAGCCGTGTGGAGGAGATCACCATGAGAGAGGATGTGGGGAACATCAACATGATGGAGACAGACGCCTTCGGTGAGGGGAATTTTTGAGCTAGATGTTTACCAGGGCTCAAAGTTAGATGCCTTCAGTGAGAGAGATTTGTTAGCTTAAGGTGTAGCCAAATTTGTAACCGATAGGAAGAAATATCAGCTCTTTCAAAATACTGAATGGTTTTCTCTGGCTGTTAAATGTGATGCAACATGTGTTTGTATCAATGTATCCGTATTGTCTTTTATCATGATTTAAATCGTCCTTTATCTAAACATGTCACATTCTTGTGAGTAATTCAATACTAATTAAAATGTACTGTAAATCGCAGTGCATAAGATGCAAATGCACTTCAAAATACTAGCAACTGATTTTAGTAAAACCTTTTTGTTTGCTCATGTTAAAACGAATGATTTGAAAGATTTTTTGTGATCATGTATGGTTATAGTCTTGTGGTACATTTAGACTCATTTTGAGGACAATAAAACTAACAAAATCATATCCAGTTGCTTGAGTAAATGCTTTTTAACTAACAGATACATTATTTTGACCTCAGGTGATCTTCCTTTCGACGACAAGGAAATGTTGCGAGATGCCAGCAACATGGACGAGACCCTGTACAACACGGCTGACGCCAGCAACCTGCTGCTGGACAGCGATCACAACAAGAAGGACGAGACGGTAGAGAAGCGCCACCCCGAGCTCAGATATGACGATCCCATCAAGGATGACTTTGGTGGAGCTCCCGGAGACGGTATCCTCGGTAAGTACTGTAAATTATTAAATATTTGTATTCTTGGTGAGTACATATAGAATACAACTTGGGGTGTTCCGTATCGCCCGAGGTACGGCCTGACCTATTTGTATTATACCCTGTAAGTAACTTTTTTTTCTACAAAAAAATTGCAAGGGGAAGCATTGCAATTGAGCACAGCCACCAAGTGGGAGACATAAGGTTCTCCCTACCATGGTGTGAAGTTTTTGATAAATAAATAAAAATAGCGGATTCTATGGCTTCCTATGGGCCAAAAATACAATCAGACAGATTACAGTTGAAGACTGTGGCCATATGTGCTCCCTGGTCAATCAGAATTTTATGCTTGCCATAGGATCTGCTTCCCAGTGTAAATAGATAAATAACATTGTTCAAAATTCCCTACAATATTCTGTGTTCTGGTACAGGTGCTGACTTCCTGGGTGCTACAGCTGGGGACTTGTTCGGAGAGGCTCCTGGTGCGACTGGTGACATCTCCATCGGACCTGAGATAGCAGCAACACCCATCCCTGAACAGGCCAATGGTAAGCCTAGGAAAAAATTGTTGTGTCCTGTTTCCCTCCCTACCCTAGAAAAACCTGCCAACCCTAGACTTTTTGGGGGGATGGGAAGTGTTGTCACATAGTATGCAAAGCTGGTGTGTTGTACCCGCTAGGAAATATCAGCTATGTCACTAAAACGTACATTCGTAGCTGATATTGAAAATTGATTGGCCAATACAGTGATGAAAAACACATACAAATGTTCGATCTGTTTCAAACATTTGTGAAATAGCAGATGACTATAAATGTGCATTTTGCAACTATTTATAAATCATTGACAAGAACTGAAAGATCTGTGATAACTGGTTTGATTACAGACAAGGAGCGTGCAGGTCCTAGCGGTGAGTTACAGCCAGACCAGAACGCCACAGCTGTCGCCGATCAAACAACCCTGGTACCAAACGAACGAGAGGCGTTCGCGTTAGAGCCACTAGAAGTCACAGGTAAGTTTTATTTTGTTCTGAGCAGTTTTATATTCCTGTGTTTTTAGTATTGTCATACCTTGATTTAGCCCCAGTAGGATTAAATATTTCAAGGTTTCAATACGACATTTACCACAAAGAAATACATTGTTGTATTTGACACTACATAAAATTATACAGATTTACTTGGTAATACAAATGTTCTACTGGATTTTTCCAATAAGGCTTACCAAAATGAGTTGTTTTCATTTGCTTAGGCTTTCTGTTTTTTCCTGTTTTATGTTGGTTTTATTTCGTTATTGTTGAATGCATGAGGAAGTTATTCGTTTCCGTTTTTGTTCAGGTCCTGCGCCAGCCGTGGCAGGTAAAGGATGGTTTTTCGGACACACTAACCGTAGAGTTTTCACTAGAGTGTGTGCAGTGCCTCTGTTTTTTGACAACTTCTTACACAAGTGTGGTTTTTCTTAGATATAGAGACTAAGACTGTGTTTTCTAAAAGAAAAGATTGAAGTTTTGCAGTGCCTGTCACTAATTCTGCTCACTTCTTTTCAGATTTAGGTTGTTTTCTTATTCCTAGCCATGTTGTGGTGTCTATCCTACTTAAGCTTGAGTTTTCTCCTCTGACTGAGTGTGCATGTGTCTGATTTTTCCAGTCAGGTTGCAAGCAGTCAAGATGATGTATCTTGATAAAGAACGTGATAGAGATATGCCAAAAAGCAGTTACACGGGCAACTGGATATGATTTTGGAAATGAGGATGTAGGAGATGAGTATTATCGGGCCGATTTACGTATAGATTCGTGTCCCATCCTACGCGCAAAGGCTAGGCAGGCACAGTGTATAGGAACACCGTGTTAGTCTTGGGAACCCGGTGCATCATTTCCTTGTCAATCCCAGGGGGAAGGTTTGACCAGGTCGGCGGTCAGGCTAGTCTTTCTATTTTTTTTGTTCTGTTTTTCAATTTTTTTGAAAAATTTTTTTATTTTTATATTTAAATAAAATTTTATAATATATAATATAAATATAAATTTTTTTTAAATAATAAATATTTTAATATAATTATTAATTATTATTAAAAATATTTTTTAATAATATATAAATATTATTTTTTATTATAATTTAAATAATAATTTATATAAAAATATAAATTAATATAAATTAATTAAATAATAATTAAAAATTAATATAAATTAAATTTAATAAAATATAAATTAATTTCAAAATAATAAAAAATTATTTTAATAAAAAATTTTTTTTTTATTATTTTAAAGCTAGTTATTTTCTTAATTTTTTATATTTTAATACGGTTGTCTTAAATCTAGCCACAAAGAATAACTGGGGCCCCTAAGAGATTTCCAAAATCATATCCAGTTGCTTGAGTAACTGCTTTTTGGCGTATCTTATTACCAGGATGTCTCACCCTCATTGACGTATCTTGATAGAGATAGCAGGTTCAATGCTGACTACGAGTCTTGACTTGTTAAAACAGGTGTGAAAGAGACCAGAGTGCGTAAGAAGCGGAAGCTGATCGTGGACCCGGTGATCGAGCTCGCCAGCTCAGAGATCCGCGCCCAGCTGGAGGACACCTCGGACATTGTGACGACCCTTGACCTGGCCCCGCCCACCAAGAAGCTGATGCAATGGAAGGAGATGGGAGGAGTGGACAAGCTGTTCACCATGCCGTGCAGGGCTGTAGGGGCCAAAGTCTTGTTAGCTGTAAGTTGGGGTCCTTCTCTTAGTTTGAACAAGACAGTTAACAAGATATCGTCTTTGCAATTAGAATAGAAAGGGTGAACAGAAGCTAGAAATTCATTAAGAATGTATATTTTGGTGCTATCCTGCTCTCAAAGAGTGGACAAACTGTTCACCATGCCGTGCAGGGCTGTAGGGGCCAAAGTCTTGTTAGCTGTAAGTTTGGGATCCTTCTTTAAACAAGACAACATTGAGAGAATTGACAGTGCTTACCACTCCATTCAACTACAGTGGACAAAACTGCATCTTTGCCAAAGTCTTGTTAGCTGTAAGTTTGGGTCACAATTCTAAACCAGCGTCCAGCCAGGCTGTATGTGGAAACAATCCCATGACTTTTTTCTTTACGTCTTGTCTTACTTTTCGTTCCCGTCTGGGTTGAAAACTTGATGCAGACCTAAACAAGACAGCTGTAGGGGTCAAAGTCTTGTTAGCTGTAAGGTAGGGTCCTTCTTAAAACATGACATTTGACCTTGCAACTAAAAATGAAATTTGTCATCTAGTGATGATGAAGAGAAGCTAAAAAGTCATGAAAATTTTATATTTTGAGCTATCCTCCTCTCGAAACGATAAAATACATAACACATTAGAAGATGTTTGTTGAAGGAAAATTTTGTTAAGTGCTTTCCCTCTGTCTTCAGATTTTCCACAGAAATTTGACGACTGTCATCCCAGAGGACCTGAGAGAAGAGAAAGGATCGACAGTCGATGATGAAGAGAGAATGGAGACTGAGTCCACAGAGATGGGAAGAGATGACATATATGGTGAGTTCTTTTTGTTAGTTTAACCATTTCAATTATGAACAAAATATCTCAGTTAAAAAAAGATTTAAGATTGCTTTATCTGAATCATTGATACATCCTCAAAAATTTTAATTCATAGATTTTGTTAGTCTTTTGTTAGACTGTACTCCATCACCACAGAAAACGGTCATTAACAGTAGACAAGGGCACTTTGTGTGTATGGTAGGTTGACTAAATTTTAAGTTCCTTTTCATTCATAAATCTTTGTAAGAGTTCTTCTTTCTTTGGATTTTTTTGGAAATGTTGGTCATTCCCTAACATGTTTTTTTCTGTGACCAATGTTGGAAGCAAGCAAAATTGCAAAATGACATTAAAAATTAAAAAAAAAAGCACTTTATGTTGAGGTGTTTTTTTTTGCTTTACTAAAAATTCCCTTTTATCCATAAATCTTTGTAAGCATTCATTCTTCCTTTTGTACTTTTTGGAAATGTTACTCATTCCCAAACATGTTGTTTTCAGTGACTGATGCTCAATACAAGCAAAGTTACCAGTGAAAGGGTATGTCACACCGTAAGGGGTGGTATAACCTTGTCGTGTGTAAGCACGTCGAGCGATCATGTTGACAATGCAAGTAAATGTCTGATTCCTTTCCAGACGATGGCCCAATGTCATTCGGCGGTCCCGCGTCAGTGTCCAGCCTGGGCAGTGTTCCGGAGCCGCTGCCCATGGGAGACGATGATGATGATGATGACCTGCCTCCCAAGTCGGTGGAACCGCCGGAGGTGCCCGAGAGAAGGCCCTCGCCCGCACCGGAAGAACAGGTAGGAAAAATATCCGGAAACACAAACACACAGACAGACACTCCAAAATCTAGGCAAAGATTGTGGATAGATTTTTGTCAAGTTGTATTGCTGCATATTTTGTCATTTATGAAATGAAATACAATACACTACAAGTACCTACAGTTAGGGATTTTTTATTTGAAAGGTCATTTTGTTTTAGCTCAATTTTTGTTGTGCAAGTCTTGAGTCTTGGCCTTATTTGTTAAAATGGCAAAATAAAGACATTCCAACCTTCTGTGAAAGACATACTTAAAAAAAACACATTTGTTTAACAATTTATTTGACATCAAACATGTTAAATTGTTGAATTTTTCATTTGCAAGTGAACATATTAGATATTTTGTTTCAGAATTTTTCTAGTGCAAGATATCTTGCACTTAGTTTTTGTTTTTATTCTTATATACACCTTGGAGTTTACATGTAGACAATGTGTTTTCCATGCTTCTGATTCTGAATATGATTTTACACGTGCTTACGTTATTTCATGCTTTCTGTCTGTCTGCTTATGATTTTGTATGCTCTATGTCCCCAGGCTGTTGTTAGTAAGAACAGTAGGGCCTCTCCATCAAAGCGCAAGGTAGACAGTGGCTTTGTGTTGGGTGGTTTGCTGTGTGTGAAAAATAACATTAATTTAGTGTAGTATAGGCATCCCTAGCCTGCTAAAGGGTAGTAATCTGGATTGTTTGAAACTACAAGAATGGCATGTGAAACTTTTGAATGATAAATGGTTTACTTTAATCTTATTTCTGTAATCTAACAAAGTCTTAAAAAAGACTCAGAATGGCAGAGGTACTAGTACTAGTAATAACTAGTATACTAAAATGTGTCATATAATGGCACAAACGGTGATCAGTAAGGCTTTGAAAGCATGTGGACAGCATGTTGGACAAACTTTAAAAAAAATCCAGTTGCTCAAGTTATTTGGATTCTTGGGATTGGACTTCAAACTAACTTATTCATTTGGTGCATCAGTTATCTTTCCCGTTGCTATTTTTGGTGTTCAAGATTTGTAAGAAAAATTGTAATGTTGTCTCATACCTTATATAGTAAAAGCACCTTGCTATTGAAAAGATGTAAATTTTGATCCCTTACTTTCTCTTTTAGTAGTATATGTCCATAGAATGCTTGCTGTGTGTTGCTTTTGTTGTCAAGATTCTTCCATGGTTTTACAGATCTTTTGAGATTTGGAATTATTTTTGCTTGATTCCTGTCAAACTGCACTACGTGTTAACAGGGCAAGCTATAAAGAATGTCTATATTTGCATCTACTGTGAATGTGAGTGTGTTGACTAAGACTTCCCTCCCTGTCTGTGTTTCAGAACCAGCTGGGTGGAGTAGAAGACTTGTTTGGCGGGGCAGCAGACAGTCCTGCTGTGGACCTTCCCCCAATGTCACCTGTCAAGACACCATCATCATCACCCAGAAAGGTAAACTATTTCATCTTTCTGCTTACTTACAGCTGTAGAAATTCTTACTCTTCAGTGAGCAGTGGAGAAGAAGAATCCATTGTGACCCGTGATGCCATCACTGTTGTCCATGTTGAAGGTCTAGAAGCCACTGAGGTCTTCCAGGGTTCTAGCTAGCGCAAAGTTGCGTAGCGGCCCGCTACGTTAAAATTTTGGACCGCTACGCTCATTTTGGGGCCGCTACGCTTATTTTCAATACAAAGTAGCGGCATTTTGACTGTATTTATTTGTGCAATAATGCCAGATAAAATGTAAAAAAACGTTGGTTTCAGTTGTTTCAGAGGGAATCGCAATGAGCAAAACACAAATACATGTGACGGCGCTGCCTGGCGTGACTTATCAGGTCCCATGTGCACAGAGCGCACGGCCGAGGCGGGTCTTCATGTTGCCCTCCCATATGTGGCAAGCCCAGAGCCATATTTGGGCTAGACTGGCTTATTACGACTTGCCGAGGGAGTGTCCTTGTATGACAATCTTTTTCGTGGAACTTGAACAACTACAACTACAAATACGTTTCCTCCACGTCCTCAACGCTTTTTCCTCGTAACTTGCGCGCCTAACCTCACTAAACTGCATTAATAATTTTTAAGGATAGAAAAAATAATAATCAGACACTTGTCCCTCATACACTTGGCACGTCCCGATCAGGCCGTGGGAGGCTGTTGAAAAAGTTCGTCACAGTAGCAGATACTTTTGGTCATTTTATCAAAGCAAAAACTAAACTAACACTATATAATGTGAAATATTTTTAAAAAGTTGGAGCACTGTTACCATCAGATATGCTTTATGAGCATTTGTTTTTGTCATTTAATCATCAGATATTGTCAGTTCAGTCTTTGTTTTGGAAATTCCAAATGCCGTTTGTCCTCCCCAAAAGTAAACCTGACTTGACAACACCCCCAAAAGGGCGGAGTCTGCACTGCCAGCAGGCTGGTGCCAGAGACTGTCCAGTGCAGTGGGCGGAGTCAAGTCTCTTTAGCCTCTAAAAAGTTTTGCCGACAGCACGGCCCCAGTGCAGTGGGAGGAGCATTGTGCATACAAACCGTGGGAATGAATTTTCCTGGAGGGACCCGCCTCTTAGATGAATACATTAAACCATATTTGGTGTGTCTCAAAGGAACGTGTTTTCTTTCTATCTTTTGGTAGTGCCTGCAGAGGAATCAGCAATACGATATGACATGTAGGGGGAGGTGTAAAATGTAAAGTGTGTTCTGTGTTCTTTCTCTCACTAAATTTCTGGAATTGATTTACAAGAGAGGTAGAGTGGCTTACATTGATAAACATGTTTTGGCAGTGTGATGTAGCCATTCTTTTTTCAAGTAGTGTAAACATTGTTCCCACTGCCATGAAATTGAATACAGTATTCTGAACATTGTATGGAAATGGAGGAACATTGAGGAAGTCTAAGCAAATTTGGAAATGTATGCAGAAATGATTACAGACTTTTGAAATTAATTCTTATCTTTGATTTGACTCTCAAGTAACTTTTAGTAAAATGATGTTACTTACCTGTTTCTAGGTTTACCTGTTAATTTTTTGTTTCTATGTATGAGTTAAGATATCTTGTGACAAGGTCCTTTGTAAGGGTAACACAGTGACAAGATGCAAAAGTATAAGAATTACCCATCAAGAATACATAGTGAGAAAACAACAATTTTCCTTTTATAGGTCCCTAAGAATTGCCCATTTCAATTTTATATTTCCAAAAGCTCCATACCGTGGAAGGGGGGGAAACCCCCTTCCACACCATCCCCCCCTCGGTCGCTTCGCGCCCTCGAGCTTGGTCGCTTCGCTCCCTCGCCTGTACCACTACGCTCAAATTTCATCCTAGCTAGAACCCTGTCTTCCTCCCTTTAACATGTCCACAAACTCTTTAAAAAACTACTAAGTAGAAGAAACCAGCTTCTGGGGTAGTTTCAGACTTGAAACCTCAAGAAATGCATGTTCAAGAACCCAAAACACTTGGAGAAGAGTGAGGGTGACAACGGTTGAAAACTCAAGCCATTGCAGAGGCATATTGCAGTAGAATTACACATGCTTATTTCATCATGCTTCCATTGCGAATTACGCCTTTAACTTTGACAGAAGTTCAGAAATGTCTATTGTCAAACTAAAATAATGATGTGAAACTGGACTGTAACAAGATTGTATGTAGTGGTTGGAGCATTTGAAACTTGCGTAATTACTTACTGGTTGTTTGCAATGAAATTCATATCTTTATTAAAAGGAAGCAATTTGACTGTATGTTTTCTTGCTTTGTCCTTAGTACTAAACAAAATGTTCAACTTCCTTACAGTCGTACCGTCCGCGAGGCGGCGGTGGTGGCGACTCCTCACACACCAACGAGACTGAGGAGGAACAGGAAGAGAGACGGCTGAACAAGCGCACCACACAGATGCTCCACGTCATGGACCGTACCATGGGCAGCGCTGGGTCCATCACTTTCTTCGAGATGACGAAAAAACACACCCGGAAACAGGCCGCGTCCAAATTCTACACTCTGCTGGTCCTGAAGAAACAAACCGCCATCGAAGTCGAACAGAAAGAACATTTCAGCGATATCCTTATCACGAAGGGACCAAAGTTTAACAGTTTAGTCGGGGCGTAGTTATCGTTACAAGAGTTTTAGAGAGTTATCGTGTATGTAGCTGTATTTTATTCAATTCCTTTTGGTTACAGTTGTTGGATACGTAAGTAAATGTAGTCATTATTCGTGTCAGTCCCATAGTCTTTCTCTATTTTGTAACTGTGTGACATGTACTTACCTAGATGGGTTTTTTGTCTTTTTTCAAATCCTGATTTTAATTTTTGGGTAGCTAATAAAATGAAAGGGTCCAAAGTTGTTCGAATTGTAGACGTCAAGCAATTTCTGTGTACCCGTTTTGTATTGTATAGATAAATATGTAACTTGGTAACATTTATTTAAAAGATATTTTGTCCTAAAAATATCACCAAAAAATATCAGCGCTTTAGTTTTCTATTGTAGGGCAGTGTATTTGGCACACATCTTAGTTTGTTTAGGACTCCCATGTTATGGTTAGAAAAAGGGGAAAACAATGTTATTTAAGTTCTTCACAATAGACTCGTGGGTATAGTGGAGACATGGCAAATGTTCTTCGTTTTTGGCCATCTTTTTTAAGCTTCCTCCAAGGGACTCAACACTTATTAATGTAAATTTGCTTATTCTTACTGTGGGTTTTTTTTCTGTAGGGGGAAAAGTAGGTTTTTGCAGTGTTTTTTCAATTCCTGGTTGATACAATTCTGTTGTACACCGTAGCCATACATTGGAAATACATATCTAGTATCTACAATGTCAGGAAGTCAAACAACTCACTGCAAAAACTACAAAACTAAAACCGGTACCATTGGAAAAGTTAAGGTTTACCGTATTTGGCAGGGGGAGGAGGTATGCTTCTTACAAAAGAAAAAAAAGACTTAACTCGAGACTTCCTTGTATACTACAATGTCTTAATCAGCTTAAATTGGGTCTTGTACAGTAAGGATTTGTAGATGCCTATACTAGAATATAAAGGGTAGAAGTAGATATTGTAAATATGTTTCTGGAAACCTCCTATCTGAGCCTTGTCATAGATTATGTAACCTAGCCCCAGATTTTTTTTGTCTCACCCAGTGTAATTTGACCTATTTTTAATTATTTTCAATTAAAATAAGAGTGACATTTATTGCCTGTCAAAATTTTGCATGAGCGACACTAAAGATTTGGTAAAATTACGGTGCTTGGCAAAATCTTGATACATTTGAAGTCAACTTTTTTTCCTCTTCATTCAAGACTAGTTTGGCTTTTCACAATCCCAGGTATAAATACAGAATACTAGTAAAACAATTCATTATTCAGTGTAAACATCAATACATACTCAAGGTAGACACATTGTTAGACCCATGTATTCAGTTCTACTATGGAGGTTTTTACATTTTGTAATAAAACAGCTCTTTCTATGTGAATATACTCTTCTGTTGAGTCATGATTCAACATACTGGCTTAATGCAGTGATGAAGGTTGGTGTGTCTGACTTGATAGTGCTAGTGCTAGCTAATATATAGATGGATGACGCAAGCCTTCTTCGAGTTCCCACATTTATTAAAATCAGGTATTTGTTGCGAAAACGCTATTCAGCCATATGTCAATTCCCCCAAAAAAGCCATTCAAGGGAGGTGCTAGTATTGCACATTGCCTTGAATTAATAGTCATGCCTTACCAAATTCTCATAACTTCTACATTTGTACTTCCATTTCACTCGTTCAAAGCAGAAATGCAGACGGTGGGTAGTTTTGTTTCCATCTATTTATAATTATAGTAGTAATTATATAGATAACAATTGTCATCAAATCTGATAGAAATCGATGAAAAATGTACCAGTTTGTAAGAGCAGGTAAATCACTTCAGCAACAGCTAGGTTTTAAGTCCACTACCAAACATGCCAGTTGGTGCGGTGATGAAGGTTAGACATCCAGGTAATTAAGATACAACAAAAAGCAGTTACTCAAGCAACAGGATATGATTTTGGAAACGGTCAGACATTTCAGACAACCATCTGGTGTCTTCTGTCCAGTGTCAAACTTTGATGCAGTAACTGGCAAGAGGACAGTACAGACGAGACAGCAGGAATGGGCTATGAATGGTGTTGGCACAACGGTTGGCTACAGACAAATATAAAGAAAAGCAATGATGGACTGATGTGCAAACAGTACAGATTAGACAGTCCACCACTCAGATAACAGTACTAGTACTAGTATGAATAAGTTAAGCTTATCTGCAATGCATAGATATCACCACATGGAGTTTTAGCATCCGGACCTACACCCCCAACCACTAGCATCTGTCCATTCATAATGCAGGTCACATGGCCGGATCGCTTCAGCGAATTTTTCTCGTTCCATGACTTTAAGTGGTACCAGGCGCCGTGCTTTCCCCCAACGTCAAAAAGGAAGATGTCGTCGCATACGGTATCCCTCGCACGAGCGAAGCATTCGCCTCCGTAGAACACGACGTATCGACCAATGGTAGTGGCTGTGTGGTGGTGGATTCCTTTGGGCGCCTGTTTTTTTGCTACGCCCTGTTCCACCAGTTTGGTGAAGCCGGCCTCCAAATCTGAACATCTGGCCTCTTCAACCTGCAACGATACAAAAAGAGCCAAACTTGGGAACTTATCTATTCAATGTCCATGGTTACTCAATTGGTGCTATTATTGTCTGGCTGAAAAATAGTAACAAGCAACTAGGGACATTGGAGATATGTTATATATAACCTCCTTGGTTCAACCAAACATATGTCTGGAGAAAAATGCTTGTGAAATTAAGATAAACTTGTAGCACTCACTTCAATTTTAAAATTGTTTCAATCACTTATTAAGTAATGATTATCCACATATAAATCTAGTTTCACAGCATCTGATGTTTTTTTTTTAAATCTTGTAACACAATTTTTCAAGCTTTCAAAACAAGTATCTTTTATATCATACGTACAGATACCATGTAGTTTTCAATATTTTACATTTCAGATATGTTTCCTCTTTCATATTGTATGATTGTATTATGACAATAGGAGAAATATTATCATATACTTTTCACATCTATTATGATCATACTGTATGCCTACCTGGATTTTGCTGGGTTTCCAAGTTCCAATGATTTCGTAGTCCCCCGAGTCCCTTCCCCCAAACACCATCAGGGCACAGGTCTTCTCCCCGGGAACCTTGATCACGCTGGCCGTGTGGCCCGATCGTGACGAGGCATGATATGCGGCCTCCCCGTACTCATACCGTCCTTTCTCCACATCCACCTGGAGTCAGAAGAGACAGAGTAAGGAGGTCACTGTCGGTTTCAGGACCGGTCGTATGGAACAACATCACAGAGGCTGCAAGACACGCTTCATCTCTGAGGTCTTTTAGAGATAGCATATGACAGCATATTTGATAGCATATTTCGTCTTTGTATGTGGACTGGTTTGGAGTAGGATTGTGATTATGATTTTTTGGATAGTTAGTTAAATGTAAAGTATTTTTTGTTCAATTTTCTATCAATCTACTTATGTTCCCATGACCACCTACCCCCTCTTGGAAGAGCAGCTTTGGCAGACAAGGCCATCCAGTCAAAGTAAAGGTTATGTATTATGCATTCATGTCATACCTGGGCTGCAATAACATTCGATACTGATGTCTTGGACTGGGTGATAAAAAGCTGTATCACACAGACTTCGAAGTTTTACAACACAGGCTTCCATCGAATAATTTGAACATAATCTGTGTAAGCCAAGTGAGGCGCGGTCGAAAATTCAAATACCTGAAACAACTGGAGGTTTGAACATTGCTGTTGTAACAATTTTTGTTGAGGGCACCAACTTTTCTCAACTTCTGGCGCATCTTGCATCGAGACAGGTGGGTAGGACATAAATGAAACACAACACGGTGTATTCTATATGTATGTAAATGTACCTTTAGGTGGAACACGCTTCCAAACCGTCGCTGCATTCTCACGCCCCCCTCCCGACCAACGACGATCATCTCCGTCTCTGACAGTTTGGTGCATGTGTGACTGCTGAGGCCGACTGGCGGGTCGTTTGCAGGGCCAGGTCGGAGGTCAGACCACGAGAAGGATTCCGTGTCGAGTAGCGACACGGCGGACGTTCGCTGTTTGCCGTCCCAGCCACCGACCACGCAGACGTAGCGATCCAAGATGGCGACTGCAGTGTGGTGGCTTCTGGCTGGACCTTCAGTTTTACATCTGAGCAACACAAGAATATTTTTAATATCATCAATAGATTCAATACAAAATGTTAAGTCTGCTGAATTGTTTATGACAGAAGACAAAAACATAAGGTAAACTTTGTTACCAGGAAATCTGAATTTGCCTTTTCATTGCATCATTGAATAGAAGAAATGTTCTATTATCCATTTTGTATTTATGTCTGTATGTTGACATTGTGTTGTTGTAATACAGACCACTTGTCTAAAAAGACCACTTTACACTGGTCCCCAGGGTGGTCTTCTTAGACAAGTTTGACTGTACTCTGGTTTTCTCATAGAGTTCGTCAGGCCAGGTAACGTTAGGAACGGTTGGTTCCATTTTAGGCCAGGACCCCAATTTTACACCACTTCCGAAAGAGGAAAGCAATCCCTTACTTGATCGAACTCAGGCCCACAGATCTGTGAAATTTGATCCAGATGGCCAAGCACTGGTAAACGGATCCGCAATGGAGACATGTTGATTTACATCTATGTTTGGAGTAGAAGGCTGCATACATATTGCAATGGGCTCCTTGCCTAAAATAAAATTAAAAAAAAGTTTTTACCTGACTTTCTCCCAACCTGCTACTGGATCAAAGACCACGACGTCGTTCAGAGGTTCCTTGGACTGCGCCACTGTAGTGCCGCCAAAAATGACCAGCTTGCCTCGCACCACGCTGCATGTGTGCGACACCCGGGCCGCTAGGGGGCAGCTCGACACCTGCTGCCAACTCCACGGTAGACTGCTCCCTCGATCTCCGCTCATTTTCTCACCAAAGAACGTCACAAATACGCCCGAGAATTGGTTCGTAGATCTAGAAGGACGTCATGTAACTGACGACGTTTTTGTTTCTTGGAGTGTCGTCCGGCATAGTCCTGTCGTCCGCATCTTCTGGCGGGCATTCACCTGTTTTTACCAACAAACCGACGCCATTTTAGAACTTCACAGGACGTGACCGTACAAAAGCGCTCTCTTGCGAGATATAGTAAAACTGCATCAGTATACACTGGAGGAAGACGGCCAGGAAACCAGTGTTCTGTATATTCTTCTCCCCTTCGCCTTTCCTTTCTTTCTTACTTACGGTACAACTTTACTCCTCCCTTCCATTTTCTTCTTTCTTGCTTGCTGCTGCCTTAAATTGGTACTTTTTTTTTTTAAGTTCTAACAGAAAGCACCAAGGAGGTTGAAAGGACTGAAAGCACTAACGTTTAATATGACCCACTATCTCGAGCACGACTTCTCCGAATATCAAAGAAGCTTATTGTAAAGGAACGAAAACAATTAAACTATAGACATAAGAATGGAAAGAGGAGGGGCACATAAACAAGAAGACATACCAAAATACCAGAATTATCTCACGTTGGTTCCTAGAAATGTAAAGAATATCAGATCCAGATGCTACGGAGGAGCGCAGCCTCGTTTTGGTGCACCGCCAGACGAAAGTCAACACTGCCACGTCGACGTCGCAGACTCCGAAACTAGCCGCTCGTAGAAAATCAAACTGGACCCGCTAGATTCACGGTGAGTTTAATCATATACAACGTAGTTTGACTTTTGGACAGCTGATGCAATGTCGGACTTTGTCTGAAACTTGTGTGCTCAAAATATGATGAAGTATTCAGCTGTAACAGTGGGGTTCTAGCGCTGCCAAACTGACCACGCCAACAGCTCTTGAGCTTTTGGTGTTGTGGTTAGCACGTTGGATTTGTGATCCGGCTGCCCGGGTTCGGCGCGGGTTCGAATCCCGGGAGTCGGGGTGTTGTTTCTTTCTGTTCTTACTCGCCCCTCTGAATTTCTACAATGGTTCCCACGCCGGCCCTGTGAGTAACAGGCTAGTATGTGCCACACAGGGATGTCGATCTCGGAGATTCGAGGACGAATCTTGAAAAGAAAAGGGGGAGTAGTGTAACAGTGGGGTTCTAGCGCTGCCAAACTGACCACGCCAACAGCTCTTGAGCTTTTGGTGTTGTGATTAATTGACAGACTGTCAAGTATGGTATGTGACCATATGTCAACTGACTGACGTGACAGAATATCGATGGACTGATAACAGGGATAGGGGGTGGTGGGAAATCCAAACGTTACAAAAGTTATGATAAATTTTAGGGGGGATTTAAGTTGTTAGAGGAAAATATTCGAATTATTGGAAATATCAATAAAGTGAATAGGACCCATTGGGAATTAGACACGTCTGGGCGAAATGCATCGTGGGTGTATTTAAAACTCGGAAGGGAAGGGCATGTATTTGCCTATTGAACTTGGTGAAAGCCCCTTGGTTTTATTTTGTTGACGCTGAAGTAACTGAATATCTCTTGATTCCTAGAAGGGTAGGCGCTCATGCATACGAGTTCCTAGATTCCAGGACGGCTGCCATGGTAACGTAAAGCGGGGTAGAGGCCACTAGAGGGACATACAGATCCATAATCTAGTTCAAGGGCACGAAAATACTTCCACGTTCGGGGTTTAAAAAAAATAGGTCAAACCAGCGCCGACTGGCGATTCAGTGCCAGAAAAGCATTTGGCCTGGCCTTTTCTTCAAATTCTTGGGATATACAAGGTGATCAAAACTATATTTTACCGTAGAATTGTATGCTGTAAAACAAAAAGGAGAATTTTCGCAGTTGCTTTGACATTATGTTCGTGGCTCTAGATCTTCCTAAGGCCGGTCGAAAAAAAAATTATGAAAGGAAAAGGTCACCGTGATTTTCCCACCAACCTCTGCTTGGAGAGTACGTCCGCCCTACCCTGTAACGTTAGCCCTACTTTCAACCATGAACTGAAAACCATCGCCGAACACTCAATTTTCTTTCTACCACGAGATTTAATTCCCTGTTCTACGTTTTGGTATTCTTATTCCAGCTGAATACAGACCATACATGATACAAGTCGATGACAATACAAACCCACTGTCTTGACTTACTTGACCCACTGTCAATCATAATTATTAATCAACCAATCAGAATGACGGCTTTGGATGGAGATACGGTCTCGGTGAAATGACTCGAATATAATCTGTCTACAGTTGACGCTGACGCCTTTCTTTTGCCTTGTCTGGGGGCCTGCCTGGGGGGTCCCCGTGACAACGCTTTAAATTTAAACTGGATTCAGAAGAACATCTTGTCTATGTAACGTTATTACGCTGAAATCAAGGAAAAATGTGGTCGCAGTGTTACGCAATATGTGAACAAGACGGCTTTCTCAACGAATTAAGTATCGGGAAGTCAAAAAATGGAAAAGAGCATACAGACCCTCCCGTGTCTATTGTTGTAGGCTTTTGTTGCAATATTCAACGAAACGTGATACAGGTGGTCTGCTTCCTTCTTTTCTCGTATAGTAATGACGTCATGGAAAAGTACAGCCTCCCCAGGCCCCACGTGTACACGTGATGACATCATCACGAACACGAACACGTGCACTTGACTTTGATTGGACAAATGCTTTAAGAATGTAGCAAGCCACCCATATCCCCCCTATACTCTTAACAAACTGCCTCGCCAAAGTCTACATTAATACAGGGATGTGTTGAATTTAATCAAATTGTATTTGATAAAAGATGTGAAAGATTTTCCAGACATGTGTGTTAATCCAAGGAGGTTGATCCTCGGTTGATCCTCCTTGGTTAATCTTAGCAGGTATTAGTGTTTCATTGTTCGCCGCCCAAAGTGACATTTGATACAGGTGTCTTTGCGACTTCCCTTGTGCCGTCATGGAAAAATACAGCCTGACCAATTTTTATGTGTTCACGTGATGACGTCGGACTTGCCCACATGTGCACTCGTCTGAAACAAAACGCTTTCTTTAGTCTTCGGGTGCGGACTTACCTCGTCTCTCGGCAGTCACTACTACTAAAAGGTAAAAATGTCCCCGTTTTTTCCTCTTTTCTAGTCCGTTTTGTGTCAAACAATTCTCCTTGGGGAGTCTGGGCGCAATCGGGACCCAAGGGGGGTCAAAAGCTAATATAAAGATTAAAGAGAACGATTTCTTGAACATACAGCACGTACGTCGCAGACATCTATGTTTTGTGTGGTGACTTTTCGCTCAAGTACCCAATGTAGAAATACTACTGTGAGCTGTCTTTGGCTGCTATTTATTTTTCCATTCGTTTCCGTAACGAATTTTGCCGCTGCCTGTACGAAAGTTCTGTTCTATTAGATATAAGTTGTACATTTAATACAGTATATAACGTTACTGTCCTAGCTAGTACTACTAACCTGGTCGCCGGTCTCGTAGCCCGGATGCCAGACTGTTTCCAGGGCCTTTGCAGCCCAACTCCTCGGCTCTAGGGCCAACGAGCCTCCTATAAAATCTATGTAGCAAGAGTCTCCTGAGATAGATCCTGATAAATATCATCAATGTCATATTGAGATCTGACCGGGGTCTGGTATCCCAAACCTGAAAAGCTCTTGGGGCACCCGACAACGGCTCACGGCCTTTTTCTTCTTTCGTTTGGGCTGCCCGCCCTCATCGTTTTGAGGATCGATGTTTTGTAGGAGCCTTTGTAGGAGCGTACACTCCGCTGCTCTTAAGACCAAGGAGGTTAAAGACCAAGTTTGTAAAGACTAAACGACAAGCGGTGGAGTCTCCACCAGGCCTTCGTACGGGGGTCGTAGATTTTTTTCTCCAGGGTATAATAAAAAAAGCCAGCGTAGAGACCAGGCCTATAAAGCTAGCGTTCTTCAACAGTAGGAAATAGTTCGTTTTTTTCTGTGACCGATTTTCGTTGACAAAAAATCTATCAAACGAATATTCAGTCAGACAGCTAGTGTCAATATTGCTTTGCATACATTTGATTTGGCGGTAAAATCTATAGTAACAATACTAACATCGCACCTATCATTTTCTATTTGCAAGGCAAGAATTTGTATTTTCCAAGGAATGCTATCGTTATTTGACTAATATAGCATTAGACATGATGGAATGGAAAATTTTATAGGTGCGGCAGACTTGACCGATATTGAATTAGCAATGAATGAATGTCCCGTTGAAAGAAAACCAATCACCAATGAGATTGCCTTTTACATCGATAGCTCTCAACTCCACCAATCAGATCCTCGCTTACACAGCCTTAGGTATATCACCTCATCCAGTTCACGAATCACCAGCAACCAATCACATCAAGTCTTAGAAACAGCGTGGCCAAGTTGCTTGGCAACAGCCAATCGGAGGGCTGGATACGTCAGCGATCACGCAGGCGCTGCATGTTGGGGGTCATGACCCTGCGGTCGTTGCGTCAGTAATTTTCCACACAAGGAATTTTTTATGTGCCAGTTTGTATAAAACCATTCATGCCTTTCAGCCAGCAACCAGTCCAACAACCAGCCGAAGAGAAACCAGACGCTAGTCCAACTTTGATGGGAGATTACACCGTCAAGAAAGATATTTCCGAGATGTCGCTAGCTTTCGTTGGAGCCGGGAAGATGGCCCAGGCCATGGCGAAGGGTTTCCTGGCGGCAGGTAAGGCCTTTCCCCCCGCCGACACGTGGCCCGAGCGCCGGTGATGCTTTGTACCGGTCCGGCTAGCGGGATCATTGATAAATGTGCCTTAAATTGTTTAAGTCGTATATTTCTCTTCGTATTTTGGTAGAAATAAGGTATTATTCGTTTTCTTTGTTTATTTTTCACCCGTCTGAAGTCTGGCGGATGGCGGTTTACACATAGACAGCTGATGCAATACCGGTTACGGGACAAACCGTTATATATACGACGTCGTTACCGTTCATCATGACGTGCACGCTGTGGCTTTTATATTTCTTACGGCAAAACAAAATGATGATTGATTGATTGATTGATAGCGCAAAATATCAATTTTCATCAAATTGCTGCTGCACTAGATAATCTTTTAACTGAGCTTAAATGAATGCACATTGACAAAAATGAATGGATTTACACTGGCTTTGAATTGAAGAAGGGAAAATTCCATAATATTTATAAGCCTTTTAATAGATTCGTATAGAAATTACATGAATACTTTTACATAATTTCTTTCCGTTAAGGTGTATTGAAAGTGAATTATTTGAAAGCAAGGCAATCTTTGGGGTGTCCAATTTTTAAGGAGAATTTTGCTGAAATTGAAAAAATATATATATATTATCGGCCACAGGAAGATATAGATTTCCACCTGATTGTTTCTTGTCTTGGAAGTTGAAGAAAAATAATAATTTGGAACTTGGAACAAAGAAAATCACACATGTTCATCCAACAGGGTAAAAGACGGTGAAATTCTAAGTTTTAACATATCTTTTTTCTGTTTTGTCCATCAGGAGTGGTAAAAGCAGATCACATCACAGCTACAGCGCCCTCATGTAGAAGTCAACCCACGCTAGAGGTAGGTCATTGTTGCAATAACAACCCTCGATTGATAATCTCTTCACTCTATTAAGATTTTGATTGTGTAAAGTGGCTACTTGAACTTGGAGGGGCAATGAGCACTTTTAATTTATGGTAGTCAGTGACTCACTGTAATACATGTACCTGTTTGATGATGTGTATTTTGGGTCGTTGAGGATCCATTTTATTGCTGTCTCTTGTTTTTATGCTGGAGATTTTCATATCAACTACAATTGTGCATATGGTTATAATAGGATCAATGTTTTCAGCTTGAATAGATTGTAAAAACCTCCCCTCCATTTTTGGATCAGTTCAAAAATGTGATGTACATGTACAGTACCTGTTGTTACCTGGATGATACCATTTCCACGCGGGGTGATTGGGATATTTTACATACTTTTTAAGTGTGACTTCATACATTCTAAAAGTTCCTTTATATTTTAAGTAGATGAGACTTTTCTCTTTTGTGCAGAAATTTACGATGCAGTAACAGTAGTATTGTCACGCACAGTACTACGAAAAAGCAATCCAAAAATTTCCAGCAGAATATCTGATTATAGATAAATCACTACTCGCAACTTTGCAAGCTAAGACAAATACAGGCTAAATTTATTTAGCTGAGTACAAAGTTTCGAGCCCTGGCCTAGCTATGTTTCTGACGCAATCATACAGGATACGTTTGGTTTAGGTCAGAGGTATGTTGCCATATGCAATAGTGTAATGTACACACAAATAACAGCGCTGTATATCCGGCTTAATGATTGGACAAAATGGGGGTGTCAAATCACAAAAGGCCCAAGCACGTAATGGTTTATTATAATTTTATATTTATATCAATGCCATCTTTTACAATAGAGATTTTAATTTTTCATTACACTGCAAGGTTTGATATGCCCAGTTGCCCTGCACAACCATACATTGTTTGGCACAAGTTAGTTTCAAACTCAAGTAACGCAGCATGCTAGCTTATTTCGGGGCATAGACTGCAAGTGTCATGCAAGCGTTGTGTGTACCAAGCCTCAAAATGAATGAATGCCAATTCAGGGCTCAATATAACTTATAATAAGAAGGGGATATTGAGCTATCATACTGATTATAGTGACTTTCAAATTGAAGATTGTTCCTTTTCTGTTTTCTTCCATGATTTCATCAAATTTGTCCTTAAGTATTATGAACATGGTCAATTGTTCTCTTATTAAAACCGTATAATAACACTTTAACAGTTATGTAGATCTTTGGACAACATCCTAAGTTTGATGTACTCATCCCTTAAATATGTGCCTTCAGTGGAAGCAATTTTAAGACTGGCGCATAGTGGAATTTTCCACTGGTACCTTTCAGGTGGTCCGTTCGCAGGTAGATCAAAGCAGGTGTGAGAGTCCTTGACCAGTTGACAGACATGTCTGCAAGCCATGCCACGAGGCAGTGTTCTCCATTGTCCTCTTGTCCATAGCAATTAAGCCAAAAGGTAGTTATACAGATAACGGCCATTTTTCTAATGCCTTGTTGAGCTAAGAGGATGAAAGATGCGCTGCAACTATAGTAGACATGGATACCAGTCTGTATTGTAGTATATACTGTATGCATATTATTATAATGTTCTGGGTATGGCTACTATAGAAAAGGGGATTATACACAGACAAAAGTAATTCTGAGCGCCAACAGTTACAAGTACAGCACTAATAAAATGAACATAGTTCCGAACTTTGATCTCAGACGACACAAAACCAAGAAAATTAGAAAGTCCTTGACTACACAAGTAGCTAAGCTACACTTAACCAAAGTAACTAGTGTAGTTTACGACCAAAACGAGGTTGGTTTAGTGAGACGAGTCTTAATTTTCAACGACAGAAAAGTGAGCATTGTCCGCAGACAAAGAGCTAAAGGTTTAAGTCAGATAAACACAGTTTTAAGGACATAGAACAAGTAGGTCATTTTATCATCTGAAATAACGGGTGTCCCAAATTGAGGTCATTAGACAGCTGGGGTAGCTGTCTATGGAGTGTACTACACTATTTCAAAAAGGCGGTGTCGGATTTCAATGCTGCAGTACAGGAAAATACTGCCAGGAGGCCCAACATGGCAATGTTTCCCTGTAGCTAGCCACACACTAAGATCACACAGTTCAATCAATAATGTATCTTGAGTTATACATGTAGTTGCAAATGCACAAACGCAACTAAAAAACAGTGCCTCCGTTGTAGGCAAGCCTCCTTCCCAGTAACAGTAACAGAGATTTATTGAAATGGGTCATTTTTGTGTGTGTAATGTTTTGACAAATTGTTTGAATAGAAATTATTTCCTTCATTCCAGGATATCGGTTGTCAATTCACACACAACAACAAGGAAGCAGTAGAGAATAGCGACATCATCTTCCTATCGGTGAAACCACACATTCTACCAGGGGTGCTACAAGAGATCGCTCCTGTGGTCACCAAGAGACACCTCATGGTTTCTGTTGCAGCAGGTGTCCCACTGCAGTTCCTAGAAGAGGTAAGAAAACACTGGTGTGAGGCCTAACAAACTTGATTTAATGGGAGATGATTTTGGCATGTTTTCGAGTTAAGATAATGTGATGGACTATGATACAGCTGGAGAAAGCTGTCGTGTTTGAATCAAGAACTTTTCTTGATAGCATTAGTAGCTTCTAGGGTTTGCAAGGGTGGTGTTTTGTACATGACTGAAGATAGTGTGTTCAAGAAGAAGTGCAAATTGACTTTAAGAAATATAGCAATTAGTGTCTACTTATTGCTTATCAATTTTGCTTTTTTTGTGCCAAAAAAATACTTTTATTGCCACCAGCCTTGTCAAAGAAAGGTGCTCAAAGCATGAAGCAGTTTGGAAACCACATTCAGCGATCCAAAACCCTCCCATAATTACAACATATTTCTAGCCTGGATACGGGCTACCATTGATGTAAATTACGTCATTAGGAAATGATGTCATGTGAACAGAAAGATTTCACCAATATCATCACTTAGTCTCGCCAGCGATTTTTTATGCATTCAGTTGATACACACAGATATTGACGTTGAGTGTTGAAGACTCGAATGCTGTTGCTTAGCAACAGATAATCGTACCCTGTTATTTTTACAAATTGGCTGCTATGTTTACTGTAACATGCGTGATGTTCAACAGTTGGATTATCAGAGACTTGGAGACCTGTAAGCTGTCATGATGCTAGTATATACATGTTGCAGTAAATGTTTGGTTGTGAAAATGAGGAAAATCTCAGAATGATGAAGAAAATGACATAAAAAAAAGACAGTAGTACTATAGTTACCGGAAAGGAAAAAAATCAACATACTGTGAAGTGTGAAATATTTACTTAGTGGTTTTATTCTAGTGGTTTACACCAAGCTTTCAATATCAACATGTGGTCAGTTCTACATACTGTATCATTCCAATTGTGGGCAACAAAAATCATGGTGGCACAACCTGGCTTTTGACTTAGGTTGCTGCCTATGCAACCTGGCTGAAAAAAGGATTTCGAGCTCAACTTTTACTGTGCAAACTTTACAATTACAGTCCAACCAACGTGTTTAGTATCCAGAAGGTCATTGAACAGCCATTTTCTTCCCGTTTTCCAGAAACTTCCCCATAGGTCTTCAACACTGAAAACCCTTTATTGTGCAAACTTTACCATCACAGTTCAACCAATGTGTGTAGTATCCTGGCAGGTCATTAAAACAACCCTTTTCTTCCCGTTTTCCAGAAACTTCCCCCTAAGTCTTCAACACTCAATACCTTTTGTTGTGCAAACTTTACCACAGTCTACCAGTCTCACCATTTAAACAACCGTTTTTTTCCCGTTTTCCAGAAACTTCCCCCGAAGAGCCGTGTGATGAGAGTAATGCCGAACACCCCCTGCGTGGTCCGACAGGGCGCGTCCGTCTACGTTCCCGGTAGCCACGTGGAGAAGGAAGACTCGGAGATCATCAAGTCGCTCCTCTCGAGTCTGGGGTACTGCAGCGAGAGTAACGAGGGGATGATATCCGCTGTTACCGGTCTGGCCGGCAGTGGGCCTGCGTATGTAAGTATACTGTAAATGCATTTAAGTTTGTAGGGAGTTGATTTCATGGTAGCGGGAAAAAGGGACTGTTTGCGGTGGTGTTAATTTCGTGGTAGCACCATGCACTGTGGTCTCTTACTGCCATGGATAAATGTTCGCGGTGGTTTTAAGTTCGCGGTGAAGTAGCCACTGCGAACATAAAACCATCGCGAACATTTCTGCATTTATAGTACCTGCTAAATCGCCGGGATTCATTGATTGCTGACTTCTGTGGCCGTGAAATTGATTGATTACTCTAAGTGAACTTGAAAACGTGAAAATTTTTGGGAATCATGAAAACGCAATATTCTCTCTCTCTCTCTCTCTCTCTCTCTCTCTCTCTCTCTGAGTCTCTTTCTTTCTTTCTCTCTTTCTTTCTCTCTCTGAGTCTCTCTTTCTTTCGACACAGCTATTGGTTTTGCCACCAAGGGGCACGTGGCTAGGGATGTGAGAAAGTGCAGTCAGCAAATTTTAAATATCCATCACCAGTGTTTTTTGATTACCCTTTCAGTTTGAGAAGACCAACGGCCTTCAGACCCTTTTCCGGCCTGTAATAAGAAAAAAATGCAATAAGAAAACCGTAACGTAAAAAAACTATATCCAGTTGTAAAATGCAACCAATGCGACAAAACAGACACCCTAGTTACCAAACAGCCAATTAGATTTAGCCTTGGCCCTTTAAAAAAAGTTAAACGTGTGTTTCTAAACCCATTCCCTACTTGTTCACTGTCTCTTTAACTGTGTTTATTTGATTCAACCTTTAGTCCATTGTTTTCTGACAATGCCCCCTTTTCTTTCCTTAAAAATTAATACTACAAATGTACACCCAACAAGGTCGTAACATCCTTGGTTTTTGTAGATGCCGAAGGACGTAAGGCAAACAATGCAACCGTTGTTCCACCGTTGTTTGTCTTACACAAACATCCTTACCTTATAAGTTGAATACTGTTCCATTTTTTTCTTCCCTTTCACTCTCTGCCACCCTTCAGTTTTCTGGATCAACTTAAATTTTAAAAGTAGTCACCCTGGGCTCTAGACTCTACATATAGTGTTCTAAACTACTTGTATCACTACAATTATCACTTTTCTTATCAATAAAGAATTTTAAGTTATCACTCTTCACATTTCATTTGCAAAAACAGCAGAATACTTATATTTGTCCATTCACGGGTGTTGAGTTTACTAAAAGTGGTCAGTTGCACAGCCATGGCAGAGGCGACGGCAGCAAATTTCTTTTGTGGGGGCAAAATATTGGTGATAGATTTGTGAGCATGTTGTCCGGTGTTCTGCCTGGCTATGCCGAGTGGAGTTCATGTCGTGACATCACAGACCGCCTACCGTGACGACGGACCCTTTCACTAATTCTCATAAGCCATGCCCCTTCTGTAGCATTCGTTGTATACTAATGTTGAAGATATAACTTACAAGTTACATCTATTGCTTGACCTAGAATTTCAAAAGACAGAAAGGTCATTCCTTTGACAGAACGTGACCTTGAAGCTGCCATATTTATTTATTTATCCCCGTTTTCGCACAGATGATACAGAAACGTGGGTTTTGCTCGGACACCTACAAAGATCCTGTATATGTGGCCATAGGTTTAGGTGGGATGGGGCAGGCATATGTAAGTACACTATGTGGGGTGGGGGTGGTAGCGTGGTGGTCTCAATTCACAATCACATACTTGGTCTTGGGTCAAAATGTCTGTGCTGGTTATGGAAAGGCTGTTCACCTGTGCGTTTTCAGATTAACAAGTCAATGTCTTAAAACTTGTCTCGTCTTAATGTCTTAACCTTCATGTAATGTCATGTGAACCATGCAATAAAGAGGGTTGGGTGACCCTAACTGAAGACATATAATTGTTTGTGGTGGTGACATTGAGAAAAAAACTTATCAAACTAGATCTGGAACTATATATAGGGAAGGAAATAAAGGTGGTGAGATGGAGGTGTGGTTAGGTTTGTTGGCCCAGAATCTGAAGGTTGTAAAAGAACCTACAACAGTGGACAGCTTAAAAAGGGAATAGCAGTGCTTATTTGTCGTGACTTACATATATCCATGAAATCTTTCCTAAAAAAATCTTTGTCCAATTTGTAGACATTTCATGTTAAAAAGAACAGGCAGGGTTTTAAAGCTTTTTTCAGTTTGGTAAATATCTGTTTAGTTCACCAGTTGTTAGTTTTTCTGCTTTGGCTGACCGACTGTGCCCTCATGGAACAAAATGTCCTAATCTTGAACCAGATCCACGGTGTGTAATGTATAGTACATACTTCCCGTGCCCATTTGACTCCCTTAGCCGGCTACACTCCTTGGCCAGCTTTGATACTATCTTATGGCACCGTAGGATCTGCTTTGAGATTAAAAATGTTCCACATAACTGCCCCAACCAGTTGTAACTGCCCACTGCCCTGCCCCCTTTATTGACCAATCAGCATCAGTGTCTCTCAAAAGGGCGGGAATGGGATATCCCCAAGAAAGAATGAGGTCACGCACAGGGCACAGTTCAAAAGTTTAACTCCTTGTACGAGGGTAAAAGGCAAGCAACAGCCTTTCTTTTTACTGAAAACTCGGATTTTGAGGGAAAATCACATGTAGATATGGTGTACATGTAGGTTATTTGGCTTGTATGTTTGAGCGCATGCTCTGCTTTGTAGTCATTGAAGTTGAAAGAAAGAAAACATTGTTATGTAATGGAGGTAACACAGACACATTGATTGTTTTCTGTCAGTTTCATGGTGTTTGATAAAACTAATTTACATCAGTCGCTCCGACGGTTACATGTAGGTTAATGGCTGTTACAAAGTGTATCTATTGTTTTTTTTGGACATGATGAAATGACCATAACATGGCAAAAAGGGACAGGCACCACACCCTATCTGGGTTATGGCTGGATCTCCCCTTTGGGCAGATGTTACCATACATCACAGAATAGAGGGGTGTCCTGAAGTGGAGAACAGGGATAAATATTGGTACAAACTGGTTCGGACTGGTTTGCCCCCCTCCCTTCTCAAAAGAAAGAAAACTTTGTAATCTTTCCCAATCAAGAAGGTATTCAACTGTAATGTTTCATTTGAATAAAGCTTATTCTCAAAACCAGTCGAAACGAACAACAGTTAAACTAAAGTCCTTAACATTAATTAAGTGCAAATCCGACCAGCTGTCGAATTTTGGTTTGCTGTTATACATTCATGTTCCATTTAGTGTCTTTTTTTTGTCACAAGCTGAAGACGCCCACAAAATTTGAGAAAGTTATGAAATCATGTAGAGCTTTCTAAATGACCAAAATTGTAAAGAAACACCTGCAGTCTGAAATCCTAAGATATGAATCATAAATATGAGAACCCAACCAAGAGAGAGAAATGAACAAAATTCTGCTGGATCAGCCCGTGTTTACACAATGACAATCTCTCGTTAATGTGGTGGCAACTCGCTAGGAGCGCGATTTTAGTCAGGCTACGTGATCAGTAGTCGCACACGCAACCTCTAACTTTCAGGGGCTGGTGTGCCCCCCTCCCCCTCGACAGGAACACAATTTCAGCCAGGCCACTGCATGACTGACATATGGTTGCAAGATTGCTTATGGCCACCACAAGTCAAACATGGTACATTAACAGTTACATAAGGCTGTATTTTAACCAGTATTTCTGTCTCATTTCAGGCCTTCACAGCCATCGATGCCTTAGCGGACGGAGGGGTGAAGATGGGGTTGCCACGGGAACTGTCCATCAAGCTGGCGGCCCAAACATTACTGGTATGTAGGAAGCCTCTACGAACACTGCTCACTTAGAGCTCAGAATGTCAGTGGCCATTTTTCACAGTATGGTAGGAAGCCTCTACGAACATGGAATATTGGTTGCCATTTTTCATAGGGAACATGTTGTAGTTGATTTCAATAGGATGCCATAACAGCACCACATGGAAAAGAATACATGAATGAGATGTACAAAAATGTTTTTTGTCTTCATTTGTGTTTTCAAACTTATAATGTTATCTGTTCTATATAAGCCAACCTCTCAGAAAAGTTTGATTGGAAAACTACAGTCCAGTCTAGAATTACTGGTATGTAGAAAGCCTCTACCAACACTGCTCACTTAGAACGTGGAATGTTGAGTACCATTTTTTATAGGGAACATGTTATAGTTAAGTTTTAGAGTAATTGGTTGAAAAAACATACTCTAATGTACTGTGGTATAAACTCTTTTTTTCTGTTGGAACAATGTTTCAGAATGTGTTTTGTCTTACATTTGTGTTTTCAAACTTTTAAGTGTTAACTCATCTGCATTATGATCCAGCCTTCCAGAAAAGTGCGATTGGGGAGTTATATTATAATCTAGAATTTGAGTTTGAGAAAAAGAGAAATTTTGACATTTTGACTCCTTTAAACCAACAACCCGCCACGGTATTCTCTGAAAATGATTTCTCTTGGATTCAGAGAAAACGCTAAATGCAAAATAGTACCACTATGAATTGTAAAAATTTCCCCTTAACCTCACAATAATGATAAGTATCATTGATAGTCATATGAACATATCAATTTTAAAAGTCTTTGTTCTTTTTCTTGCAGGGAGCATCCAAGATGGTGCTAGAAACAGGGAAACACCCCATGCAGTTGAAGGACGATGTCTGCTCCCCCGGCGGGACCACGATATACGCCATCCACAAGCTCGAGTCCGGCGGTTTCCGCAACTTGCTCATCGACGCGGTGGAAGGGGCGTGCCTTCGTGCAGAAGCCATCGCCAAGAAGGCAAAATAAGAAACCAAAACCCTTTGGTAACACAATAAGACAAATGAATATCTTCTCTGTTCTATGAATAGTTGAGTATGTCATTCTAGGGTTTGTCGCATAGTGTGTTCTAATATGTTACACCAAAGTAAGCTCACTAGAGAGTTAACTCTATATTCCAAGGTTCTGCAGTACCTGTGTTATGTGCACGGTGGCGCTTTTGCACAACAGCAGTAACCCTACATTCCAGAGTTGGTACATGTGACATGAGCACACTTGGTCAGACTGTTTTTGTAGAGTTTTCGTCTTACAGAATTTATAGTTAAAAAGATGTTTATATCTATATGTATAGCACTGTATGTTATATAAGGGTTTGTTTTGAAACAGGAAATTATCTGGTTAATGCGCTTAATTTCTCTGAGATGATTTAAGATCAAGTTCATTATCAAATTATGTGACGCTTTGCATCATAAATATCTGTTGATGAAGCCTAAAATATGGTATGTTTTCATACCACATTTGGCACATGCCACAAAAGTTTTAGTGGCAGACATACTGACAGGGATGTTAACTTGTCCCAATTCATTTCAACTACTTAACATATTCTGTGATGGAATTTTCGATACTTATCATATATGATTTGTGAAAAAAAAAATTAGATGTTCCTGCCAAAATTATCGATGGAAAATCTGTGACCAAAACATCCCTGTTGTTTTTTGTCATGAGTTTTTGTGGAACTTAGCTTGGTAAGGAATTATGAAGAAATTTTCTCGCCAGTCCACACATTTGTTGAAAAGGATTGGATGAGGTCTGTGGTGTTGGATGTTATAAGGATTTAAGAATGTATCTGTTTGATATGTTTAAGCAGAAAAGGGGAAGGTGTTAAGTTTGGGAGTTAAGTAGGGTAACCCTGTTCTTTGTCTGGAAAATTTGCGGAACTAGAAAGGAATAAGGCAGCATTCAGAAGTTTTAACTCAGAAAAGTGTCAAAATCTTTTGGGCTTTGAGTTGCGGTTTTCATTTACCAAAATAAACACGCTAAAGCAAGTAGCTGTATAACTTATGACCAACTGGACCTAAGACCAAAGAAACATTTGAAGATATTACGCTAAAAAAAAAGTAGTTAACTGAATTTTGTCTACATTTCTTTTTACATTTGCATTATACCAAAACTAGCAAAAGCCCATTGTCAAGATGCCTCTTAAGTACATTGTCCAAAAATAGAACCTGAACATAGTCAAAAGTTTTGTACCGCAATTTCACTGTTCTGACATTAGTGAATGTTGCCAAATCCAGACTTGACAACCCTACCTAATTTTACTATTTTAGACCATATTGTATTGTTTGGGGAAGGGACTTGTACATTTTTGAAAAACTTCTAGTTTCAGTTGTCAGAGTTTATCTCCTTGATTGGGTGGGGAGGGGGGCACTATCACTTGGCAAATAGAAGACGTTAAAACGATTAAAACTACTTCATGTAAGTTTTTTCTAATTTTTCCTAAGTCTAAATTGATGTATGTTTTGGTACAATGGGGGGAGGGACAAAAAAAGCTGCATATAGTACATTTGAGGGAAAATGTTTTGGGGCTTTTGTAGTTTATTTATTTATTTATTGTTGCGCTAGATTTGTCTGTAGTTATGTTGGGGAAGGGGGAGGGGGTGCAGGTCTACAGCCTAGTTATAGTAGCCAGCTTTACAAAAAGTCATCTCATACTGTACTACCATGTTTACCATGAGTGTATCCATGTTCCTTATTTGCATTGGTTGCAGTAGAAATCAGCTTCAATCAGATTTGTAATTTTTCAATGCTGCAATTTCATATCCTTGTTGCCATATTAAGTTGTTTTCGATTACTTTGCAATGCATGATAAGTTTGTAAAAACTTGGATGATACTAGTGTTTAAGCTTTAAGAAATTGTCTAGAACATTCTTCCACAGTTTGCAGTATGCAAGTACCATCAGAAAGGATATTTTGACTCTCTATAGTTCTTTGGAAATGATATTGGCAATTCAAGAGCACTTACTCAGACACCTAGGACCAAATGTCAGCAGGAAAACTCTAAACAGAAACTCGAGGGAAAAGATGATTGTAATGGTTTATGGTGAAAATGCTTATTATGTACATATTGTTTAGTGGGGAAAGTTAAGTTTGTTTAAATATTGTAATAATGTTAGGATAAGGATTTACATAGCACAAGGGGGAGGGATCAGTACTTCATGCAAGCCTGTACTTACAGAAATGTTTACCCAACAATTCATCGTAAATCAGTGCTTAAACCTCAAGATTTTGGTACTACACGTTTACTAAGATCAAGGTGAAGTTTGCATTTTGAGCAATGGATGAAAGCATCCTGTAGAATTTGTGTTTAATTTGCAATTGAACCACAATTCATATCTCAAGTAACATTACAAAAGTTTTCTATTCAAGAGATTGAAGAACGTTTGTATGTGAGGTACATTTGTACCAATATTTTTGTAGTTGGGTACTGATTGCACATAGTACTTTTTTTTATGAATTGATAAATGTTGGTACAAGTTTGAATGAATCATGTTGATGGTTAGTGGAAAGATTATTGAAGAGGATGTGAGATTGTGGAGACGTTATGGGGGAGAAAGTATTTGTTCGACTTAATGTTAAGTTCTTGGAAATTTTCTTCCAAGACATTCACAAAATAAATGGTCCACTTGACACTTGGAACCTGAATCTTGTGTTGATCGTGTTATTGTCAGACGAGATTTTCTAAGTTAACAGTACAAATGTATCTTTAACAAACATTAACATAAGGCCTTGGTAATCAGGCAAATAGAAGTGCACAACATCATCAAGCCTAATCTCCAAGCAGATCCACAGTGGCATAATGAAGTATCAAACCCACCGTAGGATCTGCATTCATTCGGCTTCACAAAAGGCTACAAACATCCAATTGTTGCCTAATCAAACTGTGCTTGCTGTGTATGTGTTAATTGCCCTCCTTCCTGTTTGGCGCAGATCTCCTACAGGGATGTGTGCGGGTCAATGAACTTGTCCCAATAAAGATGTAAATTGCTTGTAAAATCATTAGCACCTCAGATATTCGAGCTGTTGATATGGCACAGGGAGGGGCAGAGACACCTTTATTCAATAGAAATGCTCCTCCCAGTTCCAGTGAAGGCAGATCTCCGGTGCCAGTTTGACTCCCTTTGGCCCGCTTTACTCCTTGGCCAGCTTTGATACTATCTTATGACACCATAGGATCTGCTTGGAGATCACATCAAGCCGCACACACATCTTTAGAAATGACATAGCCGCATACGTCTATCACCTGTAACGAAAGAGCTTGAGGAATGAGTTTAGCAAGAAAAAGACTTGCCTTCTTATGAAATGCAAGTGGCCAGGCACGTTCAACAAATGAAACACACAAGATTATTACACCAAAAAGTAGTTACTCAAGCAACTGGATATGGTTTTGAAACGGTCAGACGTTTCGGATAGAATTCACTATCCTTCGTCAGTGACACAAGATTCTTATTTGTTTTCTCTCATACCGGTACCTTTGAATTTGGGGTCACATCTTCTTTTACGTATTCATTCTCAGATATCTTTTAGGCAGCTAAAACATGTTTGGATACGAGGCTAAAATACTAGTATACCGGTTCACGTGTAACGTTACATACTTAGTAGATTTTGTCAGCCATTGGGAATACTGAATAAAGGTAATGAAGCTAGGCTGTTTTTACAGCAATAATACTTTAGTACAATGTACTTCAAGGTTCTGTTGGACACCAAGCTACAATACTATCAACTGGTTCATGTGTCCATGGATTAGCAGCGACCTCTATCAGCCATGGGGAGTACTACAAGGAGATAATGTTGATGGGCTGTTCCGTGAACTTTAAAAAAATACTGAAAATCGTACAAAGCAGTCGCAAAATTAGCAAACATATGCCGTACTGCCAAAGCATATCGAAAACGGATACATAATTTTTGCCTGAAAAAGAATTTTTTTTCTTCTGCAGGGATGGTCAACATGACGATAAAGTACCAAAATGAGCAATTATGTTGTGTTGTAGCCTAATAATTGCACTGTACCCAGGACTGTAGTTGTAGAAATGAAACTTATTGGATAGTTGTAAAAGTGACACCAATATGGAAGCCATGAGTGTGGTTGCCAAGTTTGATGGTGATGCCAGTCTACCACACTAGTGTCACTTTTACCACACCAGTACATGTCTTGAATACAGGAATGATTGCCTTGTTGGCTCTGATACCATGTTTTGTCTCTTTAATTCTTGTTACAACATTCATCACAACATTATGGTGCCTATTTTTGAAATGTAGCCATCTTGTTGTTTTTTTCACCCATCTTTTTTTACGCCCTATCGCACTACTTTGCAGTCTGCAGAGGATGTCATCCATAAAATGTACTTGCTGTGGCCTTAGCCTTCATTAAATTTCAGAATAAAGGAAACCTTCTTTTGGCAAAGCATTCTTAGTTCCAAGTATACGTTCACATCAGTTCGGGGTTCCCAGAAGATATTGATAATCGAAGCACGGTGGCCTTAGTAAAACGTACAAGTCTGTACCAGTACTACTGCGCTCAATTTTTGGCAACGCCTCAGGGGCGTAGTATCAGAGTATCCGATTTGTTGTGCACGTACAGTCGTACATACATTCTAAAGTACATTCCATAGACAGCATTAAGTCGTTAAGATGTGGAAAGATCTGTATAATACTGAGTGTGTGCCATTGTGCATGTAGGGAATGCCAAGAAACGTTTTCTTGCTTATCCATGGAGAAATCAGATTTGCCCTGCCAAGTACGGTAGGATATGCGCTTACCCAATCGCAAAAATGGACTAAATCCCAAGCAGCACTTCCCATTTTGACATGTTCTGGACATGTCCATGATAATTAAAGCATAGATTCAAGATTGCAAATGGGTTGTTTGTGAAGAATTCAAAAACGTATAGGTTAGGACCAGTTTGAGAATTTTATTATTCTTATCTTTTAAACAACAAGAACGACCCCCTCCTCCATTCAACACACTGCAATGTATACGTAGCCATTGTGCGTTTTCAAAATGAAAGAAATCATCGGGCAAATGTCAAGAAATAGACTTTATTACGACTTCAAACAATAGCATTACAAAGTATACCTACAGCGAAGAATATTGCTTTCGAGTTGAAATTCACAACAACAAAAAACATAAATATCAAGCCTAAAAAAACACATCTAAAACAAATGCAAACATTCTCACGTCACCATCGATGGAAGGAAGCGTTATTGATTTATATTTATCATTTGGCACTAAAGATTGAAATTCCATTTTTTCAGCACATCCGGCCTGATATATATACACAAAATTATAACAATCTCATACACACGTCTTTGGCTTGAAAACAGCACATATCACGATCTCTTAAGCATGATTTGAGAACAGTGACTAACTAGGGATGGTATTGAAAGTGTCCATCTCTACATGATTGAGAAGTTTATTGTATAACTGTACATCGTCGTAAGATCTGCTTTTCCTATGGCCTTAAAAATCCCCTATAGTAATTATATGCGCTTAGTCGCCTTCGAATTCCACTATAGTTTCAACGTCTTTAACTTAACTATACCAACTGTGCATGTATATATTTGTTATTTAACATTTTTAATCAATACAAAATCTTCAAACTGGACAAGGATATATCACTTGGCTGTGTAAGTAGAACTCATCCTCCCACTTGACTTACACTTATTTTTGTGCCCATAAACATCTGTACTTTTTTAAGAGTTAATCAGTAGATGTCTCTTGTTCAGCAATGTATGTCATTGTAATTAAAAATGTCTAAAATATATACTCTGCTCTAGGTTCCCAATATAATACAGCCCACGTGTCAGATCACGCACACACAAAAATCCGTTTCAGAAGAGTACTGGAGAGCTCATAACAATCCACCTAAAACATCAGGTCGGTTTTTAAGCTTAAAAAGAAACGAAACAATTAAAATGTAAATATTTTGTCATCCCTAGAATTGTTTGAACCTACGCTCTTTCTAGTCTTATTATCAGTTTGAGTCAATATTTGTTATGCTGGAATAGATTGGCATTATCATTTTTCCACTATTTACACGTTTCAAGTTCGATGACATCGCTGTTACCTTTAATCATAGACCCATTCTTGACTTAATTGTCCATGAATCACAGTGACTGCTGTTGGTATGAGACACTTCGATGTCTAAAATAAAAAAAAATCAACCCAAGCCAATTGTATTGACCGATTTTTCAGTCACTCTATCAAATTTGGTCCATCTATTCAACACACACAAGCGCACACACACACATTTTTCAAATCAGTCTTTAACGCCCTCCGGTTATTGTAGGGAGTTAGGAGTTTATGTATTTTTCAATCCTAGAGTGATATAATTGCTATACATGTACCTAGTATATGCTCTCCAAACAGATGTGTGGATTCAACGCGTTATGTATATCTCTTTAAGTGAGTTGTGGTCAGTCTTGTAGAAAATGACTGCTTCACTTGAAAACCCCCAACAAAAAACGCGAACCTATTTTGACAAGTAAAAAGTTGAAACCACACGTCTGCTTGGAGATTGAACCCGCGCATGCGCTCTCAGTCGGAGGGGTCCCGACAGTGAGAACAGTCGCGCATTTCCTCCTGGAACAGCTCGATCTGAATCGTCGAGGAGTGCACGACGAATCTGCTGCGCACCAAACGGGAGGCTATGTCCAGCACCTCTTGGGGGTCCGCGTCGACGTCTGGATGAGATATATCGTAATAATAGAAGTTGGTAATTTTCAAGCAGATATCATAGTAGGAAATGAAAAAAACTCAACATTTTCCCGGTGAAATTTTGCTGTTTTCCTCTCAGTGATATAGGAAACGCTAATTCACAAAAATACATATCTTGTACCTTAACGCTTTTTTGGAAAATGGTTAAGAATAGCCTGATTAAATCTGGCTTATAGCAGCCCGACAAACATCCGCCGGCCCCATACCGGGGAGGGGCCAGTTACAGCCCTGGACAGCGGAGTTTGTGTTACACAGACTAGGTTAAGAAAAGTGGAATTCTAACTGAAGGTGGTGAAGTTTACCGAACGTACGCGTGTTGCGAAGAGGCCGTCTTTTTACTCGGGTAATGTTGCTTGAAAAAAAAAAGTATTTTGAATTCTTAAGATTGAATTTGATTTGTGGATTCAATCGCTATCCTTTGATTTTGGTTTTTGGTTTAATTCGGATCTCCATTAGTGACTAGACTGGTATATCACTATTCCTCCAGGTGAAGGATAAAATCACCGTGTGGCTGATACTAGACGGAGCGGCACTGCACCATTGGCGTTGCCAAAACCTAGCGCACTTACCGACGGCGATGTGGACGGCCAGCGCGTTCTTGCCGACCGTCAGAGACCAGATGTGCAGCCCGTGGACGGCGTGTACTCCCGGGATCGCCTTCAGACTCTCCTTCACGGAGTTAAAATCCAACCCACGAGGGGTGCCTGCAAACAGACAAAAGATAGCAAGTAGAAGTGGGTACGATTTCAGTACAAAATTTACGTTACTCGTACAAAACCGTTTTTTCCTGTTGAATCGGTCCAGAAAAACCGGACCAAAAAAATTAGTGGACCGTGTTTTGGACCGATTCGAAAATTGATACATTATACCGGCAGGTGTTCATGTGTTTGGGGGCTTACCGGCCCAAGAAAATAACAGAGTTGTTTTGAGTATCGCTCTTTCACAAGTTTTCAAATACAGGTCTAGGTTTATGTCCAGATCTGGACCTGGACTGGATATATATAAATACGTATACCTGAATTTTCTGTACCGGTACATGATTGTATTGAATCACTCGTGGATGAAACAACATGAGCTTCAACACGGTCTTAGAAAATGAAGTTTTAAAAACAACTCGCAAAAATGCCAAAGTTTTAGCAAGGATTCACTAAAATGCAAATAGGGACACCAAGATGGCGCCGGACACAACTATGACGTCACGTCATGACGTACCTTCCATGAGCACGTTGACGGTGTCCCGCAGGATGCTGAGGGTGGTGATCAGCACCAGCACAGAGAACATGAAGGTGCAGATGGGGTCTGCTATGGCCCAGTCAGGCTAGGGAGTATAAACATGGTAAATTGGCAATTCTCAAACTTACAATTTGGTAATAATGTGTTCGAACAACAGACTTTAAAAAATATTCAGAGGTGTAGACAAGTAAGGAATTGCACTGATTTATACCTGTCTGAACTAGCGAAAGGCATGCCAAGCTTGAGCCCTCCTTCTATTTTTTTTAAACCCCTGTTATGAACTTTATTAAGAGTAGCAGGAAACCAGCATTGAAGCTCGTGTGAATCAAACATAGATCTAGCAAATCTAAGACAAAGTAAACTCCCTTCTAGCTTTCAGAGCTTTTAGTACAGAGGTTTAACATAGACATCAATTAGTGCTGCCAACTATTCACGAACCCACAGCACAAAACCGCAAGGCTTAAAGGTCCTGTGTCTCTAGTCTCAAAGCAGACCCAACGGTGCCTTAGAGATAGTATCAAAGCTGGCAAAGGAGTATAGCCGGCCAAAGGGAGATAGCCGGCTAAGGGAGTCAAACGGGCACCTGGTGCCGCTATACTAAGTCCCTGGCCAGCTTTGATACTATTTCTAAGGCACCGTAGGGTCTGCTTGGAGACTACTGTGTCTCTTGGTTAACCCCACGGTTACACCGTAATCACTTACCCTGAAGTAAATGATGATAGCGGCGACCAGCACCCCCAGGCTCTGTACGAAATCCCCGACCACGTGGATGAACGCCGCCCGGACGTTCACGTTTTCTTTCCGGTTCTGCTCGCCTCCGTCCTCCCCCTTCTCCAGTAACTCCGCCTGCGGATCTCCCATCTGGTAACCCTGACTCTCGATATCAGTCCTCACGATTCCTTCCTCACACGACCTAATGCCGCCGTAATTATGAGGAATGCCGTTACTTTGGCAGCTTTTTGTCAACTTCTGACTCTCGTCGCATTGCTCGTTAGTACATGGACCGTCCGGTGTGTGACCTTTCCCAGATTGGTCCTGACCTTCGTGACCTGTTGGCATTTGACCCCCATTGCTCTGACCGTGACCTGTTGACACTTGACCCCCATTGATGTGACCGTGACCTGTTGACACTTGACCCCCATTGATGTGACCGTGACCTGTTGACATTTGGCCCCCATTGCTCTGACCGTGACCTGTTGACACTTGACCCCCATGGCTGTGACCGTGACCTGTTGGTATTTGACCCCCATTGCTGTGACTGTGATCCGTTGACATTTGACCTCCGTGGCTGTGTCCGTGACCTGTTGACGTTTGACCTCCGTGGCTGTGCCCGTGACCTTTGTCCCCGTGACCTTTACCCCCGTGGCTGTGTCCATGTCCGCTGAACCCGTGACTGTGACCGTGACCCCACTGATGGAGGATGAAACCCATTCTGTAGTGGACGAACAAAATGCTATTTAGCATCAACAACCTTAATATCAATATATTTTCAGATGCGTGCAGTAATATTATATGTACTCTAAAAAGCTATAACAAAAGTATTTTTGTGATCAGTTTCTTGACTCCCGTAAAGCATACAAAGTCAATCGGCATCGTTCATATTTCGTGGTGCGAAAAGCTTCATGGAGGTAGTGATTCAGGCCAAAGGGTGATCGGAAGTCTAAACCGAGACGGGTGTTGCTACAGGCTCCCCTCGTCTTTGACTTCTGACGAACGACTATCTTTTGCAAAACTTTTGGCAAACATGATTTGTTCACCATTCTATAGATATGATAAAATTTAAACTACGTGTAGTGTATCCTTACGCCGATGAAGATTAAACATCCAGGTAATAAGATACGCCAAATAGCAATTACTCAAGCAACAGGAAATGGCTTTGGAAACGGAGTCAGAGCATTTCAGGCAGAATCCACTACCTTTTGTCTACTGTCACTAACAAAAGCCGTATCCAGTTGCTTGAGTAACTGCTATGGCGTACGTGTACCTTTAGGCCTTCTCTATAATATCGTTGAAGAGGTTCATCAGTCACGTATGCAAACAGTTACAACAATTTTCATCAATCAATGACTGTTTTTTGTAAAGGAACAGTACATACCTCCCAAATTTTCGATGTCTACCAGTACATCATCGTCAGGGGAATGACCTAGTCTCATTCTCGCGAGAGAACACGAGAGAACACTTCTCTATAATAATCTTCAAGCAGATTCCCGGTGGCATAAGCTGGCAAAGGAGGTCATCCACCTCCCGGTGCCCGTATGACTCACTTAGGCCGGCTATACTCATTGGCCAGCTTTGACACTGTCTTATGACACCGGAGGATCTGCTTGGAGATTACTCTAGTCTAGAAGAGCAATAATTTTTGGAAGCTCTTACACCAAATTGACAGCCACCCCACAGGAAGCTGTGATGAGCATGATCTTGGCGTCGATGTCCATGTCTCTGTGGATGACCCTCATCACGGCGTTATACACCAGGATCCCGGTCACCACCCAGATCAACAACACGGACACCAGGGCACCCATCACCTCTGCAGCAGGCAAACATAAACATAAACAATAGAATATATGTGTATCAACAAGAACTGACGTCAACAATAGCGTAACATCATTTCCGCAACAGGTAAACAACACACTGGCCAAAGTGATCTTGGACTTTATGTCAAGGGATCAAAGAAGCCTTTACAGCCATCCATAAACATAAACGGTGGGCGCCATAGCTTTCCTGCAACTTATGATCCACTGCTCTCCGAGTCACGTGTGCTATTTACATAGCGTGACATCACAGCAGCAGTGGATTGTTCATTCCTTACCAAGTAGTAAGTCCATTTTTTTGTGTTGGAAATTACAGTTCAACTTTTTCCAGGAGTATTCAAATGAGGATTCGGTATATGATCAGCAATGATATTACGATTTCCAAGCAGATGTGACGTGTGAACTTACCTGCTCGGTAGTAGCCGAAGTTCATACTCTTGGTGGCGGGCCTTGTCGCGACCCAGATGGCGAACAGACTGATCATGAAGCTGGCGAAGTCCGTCATCATGTGGGCGGCGTCTGTCATGATGGCCAGGCTCCCGGCAAGGTAGCCGCCTGTCAATCACACATGCAAATTAGTGATGTCACTACATGGACGACTTTTGTCACAGTGGTCAGATCGCTGTCAATCACACATGCAAATTAATGACGTCACCACATGGACGAATTTATCACAGTAGCCATGATGGAGATAAGACAAAGGACACACACATACATCACGTGAATTTTTGTGATACCACGTGCCCATAACGTTATCGACAATCTCGGCCACCAAGATGACGCAGAGGTTGCACATATATATCACGTGACGTATTGTGATATCACGTGACTATCACGTGACTTGCCGACCACCTCGGCCACTATGAAGATGAGGCACAGGATGCAATCGTGAGATGACGTGAAATCACGTGACTTAGCGATCACCAGAATACACATATATCACGTGATCTACTGTGATTTCACGTGACTATCACGTGACTTACCGATGACCTCGGCCACCATGAAGATGAGGCAGAGGATGCTGGCCATGATGAGTTTCTTCCTGGCCGTGGGATCCACGGGTCGGCTCTCCCCCGTGTCATGGCAGTGCGACCGGTAGTTCCTACCCAGCAAGTAATGTTCCTGCGAAATGTGTTGGCAATCATCAATATGATATCTTAAACGTCTTTCTTGTGGGTTATGATTAGTTAGAACTGTTTTTGTCAATTATAGGTGGTTAATACCCAGCAAGTACTGTTCCTGGTAAACACGTTGATAGACATCACTTTTAATCGTCAAATGTCAATCTTATGGGTTACTTAGAACTGTTTTCATCAAGTATAAACGTGGAAAGGGTCAGTATTTATGTAGATCCTGGGTACTGTTCATGGGAAATACGTTAACAGGCATCACTATGAAACGTTAAACGTCATTTTTGTGGGCTAGTTAGAACTGTTATCATCAATTATACAAATAAAACGGGCCGGTATTTATGTAGTTCCTACCCAGAAAGTACTGTTCCTTGGAAATGTGTTAGTAGGCGTCATTATGAGATCTTAAATGTCTTTCTTGTAGGTTAGTTAGAACTTTTTTCTTTAATTACACAAATCGAAAGGGCTTGTATCAAAATGGCAATTGTTTGATATTCACTCCTTTAGAATCAGGAAAAAAAGCCTTGATTTATGATAAATGCCGAAATTGTCCTTCGGAGTAAACAACAATAGAATTCGTTCCTAACAGGGCCATTATCCACATTGAGGGACATGGAGTTTCATTCAAGATGCCCGCTAGTTGCCATTCTCTCCACATACCCTCCCCGCATGTATAATGGTCCGTCCCTGATACGTACCTCGTCATCATCATTAGTGGACGTGTCCGTGATGAACGGCGTGCATCCACCTGGTCTTACGTCACCGCCCCTGTAACACAAGAAACATAGTCTCAGTACACCTCCTATACTACTCATTAAGGATTGGCCGCTAGAGATGGTGTAGCCTCCTTCGCAGACTTTGGGAGCGGCGTTCGCTATTCACGGCTTTCAACATGGGCTGATAATGATACGATTTTTAAGACTTTATATCCGTACACAAAAATAAAGCGCTTACCAACAAGCTTTGTCATACTCCCGTACGTAAAAGACCTCTCAGAGGCCCTCAGGAGAATCTTTGACACGCACGGAGTCAAAACGTGCTTCAAATCCACAAAGACCCTGAGACAGTATTTGGTTGCACCTAAGGATAAAACTCCAAAGGCTGATAAGTGTGGTGTCATTTACCACATTCCTTGCCAAGGCCAAAACATCCGTGGCCCTTGTCAGGAGTCCTACGTAGGTGAAACTAGCCGCGCTCTCAGAACCAGGTTTCTAGAGCATAGACGGCCCAGCTCAGTCAAAACATCGGAGGTGGCACAACACATCCACATAGAATCTCCGGGACACTCTGTGGATTTCGAAAAGGTGGAGATACTTGATTCCGAACAGGATTACTTTCTCAGGGGAGTGAAAGAGGCCATTTACATCAGAGCCCATCAACCTTCCCTCAACCGAGACGGGGGCCGATACCGACTGTCAAGCACCTTTGACCCTTTACTGACGTCACACTTCCGTTCCGGAAGTGCGACTTAGGTCTTGGGTCATTACAACTTGAGAAGGATCAGAGGACTGATCGAAAGCTTGTTGGTAAGCGCTTTATTTTCCTGTCCGCATATAAAGTCTTAAAAATCGTATCATTATGTTAACTACCGTCACAGATGAACTTACATTCAAACATGGGCTGATGTTAGCCTCCATAGCAGGCTCTCTGGGCCCTTTTCGTCTTTGTTGTCATACTTTTGCTACCTACTTGGGGAAGGTTAGAATTACATCAAAAAGGGGATCATGACGATGAAAAGTACAAACCTGCACACCCCTCTGGAATGCGATAAATGGAACATTCTTATACAGTATATAAACCTCAGTACGGAAGCCATGGGAATGTAACATTTGGGTGGCACTTCGGGGGTCAATAAATGCTACTAGTTCTAATATAGTACAAGTGGTTTTACAATACTCGGATATTTTATCATGGGAGAGAACAACTTTACGTTGAAGTGGTAGCACACCTCGTGCGTAGAGGTCCTGTAACAGCGGGGTTCAAGGACTGCTAAACTGAAGACGCCAAACGGCTTAGGCCTTTTGGCCGAACGGTTTGCACGTCTGGGTTTGTGCGATTGGCTGCCCGGGTTTGGACGAATCCCGGAGCGAGCTTGGAGTAAAAACTGTTCTACTCGCCTCTAGTGTTTCAGTCCTTCCCGGTGTGAATAGATCAAATAAATATTCAGATATATCCAGCTTGTCTCTTCAGTACGAGCTGAGGTGCTACACCATAGGGCGGTTTACCGGGTATGCAATACAAAGACCTCAATGAAAAGTGGCCTGCAGGCCGATTTGAGCTTTCATGAATAAATAAAGGTTCAAACAAACAAACAAACAAACAAAAGATGACACCCCACCGGGGGCCAATGACTGAGTTGTGCACACGACTGTGTAACAACAGTTTGAGTCTATATGCCATAGTTCGCTGAAATCCATGCATAGACTTCAATGACCATGACAATTCTAAAGGTGGGGTCGCGACAAAGCTTTTTGTTTCCCCACGAATTGGCGTTTAGAAAACAAAAACCGTAATGGCTGATTGCGTAACGACAATTTTGTTGACAAGTAGTTGTCTCTTCTTGCCTACCGAATCCGCTAATCTGAAAAATAACATATATATATATATATATATATATAAAGCTCTCCGTTTTAAGCATTAGAAGCCATCGCGTACAAATATTCATTTTTAAGTAGTTTCTATCAAAATAGAAATAGATATTTTGGTCTTTTTAACGAATGGGTAACAATGCTCTCATCTGAAAATTGCTATGTTAGGACAGAATGTGCCTGAATAGGGATACGATATTCAATCTCCTGTGTAGATGATACGAATCTAAGGCCAGGTTTAGTCCAAATTTATCTTTTATACCATCCCCTTATAAAAACACTGAAATCATCTCTGGCAACTCGAAGCAAGCACTTTTAAGTAGCCATTTTTTGGTCAGTATAAATCAAAAACACTGCGCCTATTTCTAAGCAAAACATCGACAGAGGATAGCACACACACGCAACTGTCCAGACAAACAGATCGCTTACACACACAACCGCTAGGGCACGTCGAAGACATTCCGGACATGCGCATTTTGTAGCAACAATGCTCATCCTCTGCATCTGATAGCATGCTTTAGTTTTTCATTGATAGCTATCTTTGTGTAAACAAGTATTTGACGCCACTAGCCGGGCCTGGTCTGGTCTGTACAAGGAGGTCAAAGACCTCTTTGGTCTGTGTTTGTGTTCCGTTGTAGTCTCCACCAGACTCCCATCTGGCAAAAAAGTAAGAGGGGACTTTTGCCTAGTTGGGAAGAAAAGCCTATTAGGAGTTAATTGGCCTAGTAGTGTTGGCCGGCCTAGTGGTGAGGAAATAACTCATCTGGTCGGCTGACTCCCCTAGCATACTATTTATCTGTCTAGTTTCTACTATTTGAGTTTTTAGACTACCCATCTGCGGAGCCTGGTAGAGGCTAGTTTTCATGGGTTCGCTTCTACAAATGCTTCTCTTCCCGGGATTAGAAATAAATATAAAACGACAAGACGTCATCGCAACTTGTTTCATTCATGTCGTGCAAAATCAATTTCTTTGATACCCTGGAAGGCCGTAAAATAGAATTAATCGGGCCACTGATTATGCAAATGACATTCACATCTGCATAATTTATGTTAGGATGTAAAGCTCCAATACACACTTAATGACACAGAAAAAAGACAAAGTCTATCCTAGATGTCTATTTTTGGATGAGTTTTGCAGGGTAGAATAAACAAGAAGTTGTGTGGGAAGTGACTCAATTCCGTCAACACAGGTGGATCATATGGATGATTCAGTGATACAAAAACAGTATTGAAATGGTGACGATTGTCTCTTACAGTCGTGTCGGGGGTGAACACAAGACAAACCAAGCCTGGGAAAGAACGGACTGTATGTTAAGTCATGTGATTTTGTCGGAGTTTTCTCTTTTTTTTTGCCGTCACGCATTAGTTTTGGGATCTACAGGGGATGTCATTTATAAAACTAGAAAGGTAATATTTGCAAGCAAATACAGAATGTTACCTTCACATGTTGTAGTCTAACACTGGCAACTGTTTTGTTCATTCTTATTTGAACACTTTTCTAAATGTAGTGACCCGAGCCCCTCTAGATCTGACATTTGCTACATTATGTAACCGAACACCACATGGTGCCTGCTACTTTACCGGTTACCATGGTGACAGCCGTCTGGTCCAGGTCGTTGACCTTATTTGTGCGGAGAAGAAGAAGAAACAAAGCAAAAGCAAACTTCTGTGAAGGTAACATAATTAAGTCAGTGTGGCCTTGCACTTTGTTGGTTAGTAGGTAGAATCGATTTATTTTGTATTTCTATTTTGATGTTTTTGAAAGTCACTGCGCTTTTTTTGCGTCAGTAAAGCTGATACGTATACGTCAGGTACACCGATAACCAGATCGTGTTTCAAAAACAAACCATGACGTCAGCTCGCTATGACGCGAGCATTGTCAACAATCAATATGTGACATCTCGATCTCTTTGTTTGGGTTGGCAAGCTCTCAAAATAAACATCAACCGACATATTTCCGTTAGCAGTTACGTCATTGATATATCTAGAATAATGATACAGAACTAGAAAGATAACAGTCTGGGTACCATCCGGATAGCAGTTCGCTCTTGACTTTCTGCTACTTTCTGCTTCGGAACAGCAGAGAAGCGACTGTATATAATGTGTAATAAAAGTCGAAGCGAGAAGCGATTGTATATAGTGTATAATAAAAGCAGGAGCGAGAAGCGACTGTATATAATGTATACGTATAATAAACGTCGGAGCTAACTACTATCTGGATGGTACCCAGGCTAGAACAGTAACACATGCAAGCAAATACATGATGTTTACAGTTACATGGTGTAACCTAACAACTTCCGCTCTTTTTTATTCATACTCAAACAAATGACTATATATGGTGGCCAGCCCCTCCGGCTCAAGCTGTCCTGCCACTTACTACATTACGTAATCGAACACTACAGGGTATCATCTGTTTCATTACTAGTGACCATGGTAACTGTCTGGACCAGGTTATTGACCTTAATTGTTTGTAGAAGAAGAAGAAAGGGAGCAAAAATCTGTTTCTACTTCTGTGAGGGTAAATATGAAAATGGACTAATGTATAAACCAGCATTATGCAAAAATAATAATGTTTATATTATATAGCAACGATAGTCGTGGAGCCATGCTTAAAATGGTAATTAAAAAAAAGAAAATTACAGCTTTACATTTCACTCTATGCAATACAGTTTTAAACGTCAACTAACACAATTTTCCCTTCATGGTACTAGTATGTTATGTCTACTTCTATAATATTATTTGTGGTATTCATAGTGATTTTTGTAATATTTTTGGCAGAAATTGGAGACTAGCACATTCTCCATTGTATTCCCAGATCCTTGGTGTAGTTCTAGCCTGATTAAATCTCACTTATAGCAGCCCGCCCAGCATCCACCGCTGCCGGAAGGGGCCAGTTACAGCCACGGACAGCAGAGTTTGTGTTTAATACACATATTAGTGTAGTTCCATATTTGACAAGTACTGGTGTTACCTTGTTTTTACTTGTGCACACGACTGCGTTTTGGAGTTGTGCACACGACACAATTGTTTAAGTCTCCGCCACAGTTCTCTGAAATCTATTGACGAGCTGAACAACAGCATGGAAATTCTCAGGGTGGGGCCGCGACAAAGCCTTAGTATCAACCGAGTATTTGCGTAAAGAAGACCAAATTGCGCGTGACAACGCTGTCTTTTCCGGTGTACCACGGCAAATCGCACAGAAAACATTTCCGTTCCAAATCCCCCTAACAATGGTCTTGACTGGAGTCATTCTAGTAACCAAAGATATCGATGCCTGGTAGCTGCTACAGAGCCCATTTCAGCAACCTAAGAAGTACAGAGGCCAGGCAGGGATTCTCTTCATGCAGAGGTCTTCATTATGATACTTTCCAAGCAGAGGTTTTGTTTATGATACTCTTCAAGCAGAGGTCTTCTTTATGATACTTTCCAAGCAGAGGTTTTGTTTATGAGACATAAAGAAAATGTTACAAAATTGAAAGCCCGTTAAAACGCCTAAAAACGTCAACAAACAGTCGGAGCCGAACCGTCTTTTGAAACAGTCGTCACTTCTTTACCTGTATTAGCACGCTCAGTTACTTTATGTGTACTAGACAACACTTAAGTCTTAAGGATAACCCTTTTGCTTTTAAAGTTTTGTTTGTTTCTTTTTTTCTTTGTCTGCCTTTTAATGTGGCAGAATTATGAGATATTGCGCTTCTCTAAGAATGCACTCGAGATCTTTACTTTAAAAAGAGAAACGCACCTAATTGTATCTAAAGTCTTGCTAACTCTCCAGTATGCCCCCTTGACATTTTTATCCCTACGCTTACGGAAATGCAAATATTAGTTGGGCTTTCTTATTATTTCAACCATGTAAACACTAAGAAATGCCAAGACGTCACAAAGGCTACACGGTGACAACTTACTTGAAGACTTGCAGACCTGCCAAATCGTTTTTACGTTCCATTTAATGTTGCGTGTGAACAGATTCATGTTTCTTTAGAAAATTTTCATTCAAGGTGACAAGAAGTTAAAATACGACATAAAAGAATGAAAAAAGTGTAGATCAGATTTTAAACAGTCCTTTCAAATGACGAGAAAACTGTTGACAAAAATAAACATTAAAACGCCCATTTTCTTCAAAAGTTGGCCGTATAACGCTACCATCGTTACAGTGGGTGGGATCGTTCTGGTATGCTATGACGTGTTGTGGTAAAAAGGGACATGACAAACAGCTGAGTAATACAATACAAAACGTTTACATGGACCAAAACGTGCGCTCACGGAATGCTGAAAGCTGTTATCGTAGTGACACGAGACACATAAATTTGGTTTCAGAGGGATAAAACATTTGGTCATTCCGCGCTCAAAAGGACGCATGGAATTCTGACTTCTGACATCTTATTGATGACATCCACGGGCGCATTGGTTTTCGCCTGTCCCAAAAAATACTGTGGCCACATATTGCCCAATAGCATCCCTGGTAAATCATGATTTTTATGCTTGACAAATATTGAAGATTTGCTCTCCATGGACATGGTAAAGGGGCACATGGTCCACGGGCATGGTCAGAGCATGGGGCCATAGCCCCCTTTTAAACAAGAATGCATGGCAGTAAAAATATTATTGAAATGGCGACGATTGTCTCTTACAGTCTTACTGGAGGTGAACATAAGACCAAGCCTGGGAAAGAATGGTCTGGATGTTAAGTATTGTGTAGCAATTTGTAGCTGGATGTTTCCTTTTTTCGCCCTCGCCGCTTAGTTTTGGGGTCTCCATGACTTTGCTGTAAACGTTAACTTTGAAACGTCTGATTCTCCAACGACAATATGCAAGATTAAAAAAATAAATATATATCTCAAATATGGATATCTACAACTTGCTTGGGCTTTGAAAGGTCTTTTAAAGTGTTTCTGCAAATCTAAAGTGGTTTGTTTGTCAAGTCATTTCGAGTTACAGATCTTAACCTGTTTGGGGCAGAGGCAATATTTTTCTCAGCAAAAGACAAGTAACGTTAAGTACTGTAAGTACTCTGAATTCTGTCCGCCTACCGCCTTGTTTCAACCGCGAATGATCCATTCTCTCTACAGCGAAATTTAATCCCGGCGAACAACTCAGTACCCTTTACCCATTTGCAGTAATTTTTCTGTTATGATATTTCGTCAGAAGCGTTTTTGTGTCCGTTTGGATGAGTAAAGCGGCCTCAAATGACCCATCGCATCTGAAGGAAAACAAACCTGTTTACACTGACGTGTTGGAGATATGATTGGTCATCAGTATTGATCCTGAACAAGAGTCTATACCAGACTCCCGTCAGACTGGCCGAATAGAAATAGAGGACTTTGGCCAAGGTAGGAATAAAAGTCTAGTTAGAGTAGATTGACCTAGGAGTGAAGTGACCGGCAAAAGATTGACTGAAAACCTTTTTGTCCCTATTTGGCGAAAACTCAGCTGGATAAAAAGTTCTTTTACCCAGTTTTTTATGCACTTCTGACTGCCCTTCCAATTGTCATGCACCTAAGATCAGCCCCTGACAGGACGTAGGTTTGTGTTAGCCTCTACCAGGCTTCGTGGATCGGTGGTCTAATTGTAGAAATTGGACAAATAGAGTCTATAGTACGCTAAGGGAGTTAGCCGGCCAGAAGAGTACGTTTCCTCACCTCGTGGTGAGGATAATGATTCTACCGATCCACGGAGCCTGGTAGAGGCTAGATTTGTGTAACACAAGCCACAGTTTGCCCCCTTCACAGCCCTCTAGCAGTGCTGGCTTTTATTTTTCGGGGGAGCGCTGATCCGCGCCATTTTGAACACGGGGTAACGTGCTCTAATACCAGGCTAGCGACTTTCCGCAGTAGAGAATCGCCGTAGCCATACTTTTTAGGGTAGTGAATGTAAAGGAGCCCCGGTGGAAATCGGATGGCGCCCAGGCTAGAATCAGCCCCCCCCCCCCCCCTCTCTAAAAATAAAAAGCACGGCTGCTAGCCTGCGGAGGAGGCTATGCTTGAGTCGCGACATTGCCTGTGTCATGACGTCACCTACGTAACGAAATCAATACCGGAACATATGGTACACGCTGGGCCTTTCTACTTTGCACACACTTCACTTAACTTCACACGTCCCGTAGCTCAGATGGCCGTAGGGGCAGTAAGGCTGTTCACACAGTAATACATAAATAACAGTATACGTGGCACATACCACAGATAAACTTGAAAGGGTACAGAACCAAGCTGCCCGATTCTGCACAAACAACTATAACAGGGATTCTAGTGTTACCAAAATGAAAACAGATTTGCAGTGGATGTCACTTGAAGACAGAAGAAAAATGTCCAGACTTTCCATGATGTACAAAATGACCAATAAACTGGTGGACGTACCAACTGATAAGTATCTAATACCAGCTCAAAAAGAACAAGAAACAGTCATGCCTTCAAATACCAGAGTTACCAACCTAGGATTGATGTGTTCAAAAATTCGTACTTTCCCAGAACTATTGTAGAGTGGAATTTGTTATCACCAAGTACAGTAGGGGCATCTTCTCTGGGTAGTTTTAAAGAACGCTTGCAGATAGATGTGCAAAAGTTAGGGGTAACGAGTCGTTCGGTGTAATATAACCAGCTGCTGCCGCGCCGCGTGCCTGCGAAGCTGGTGTGTTACGCCGAACGACGGTTATACCGGCTATATAGATACAGATACCAGAAAATTCTACATACTTGTGCAGAACTTACTGTAAATGCAGAAACATTCGTGGTGGTTTGATGTTCGCAGTTTTCGCGGTGGCCGCTTCACCGCGAACTTAAAACCACCGCGAACATTTTCCATGGCAGTAAGAGACTACAGTGCATGGTGCTACCGCGAACACCGCGAAAAGTCCTTTTACCCGCTACTGCCAAACTAAATCCCCGCGAACTTAAATGCATTTACAGTAGTTATTCTCTTGTCTGTTGTTTGTGTTAGATCCAAAGAAAAAGATCCGATTAGCCGATTAAGGGCTACGATTAATTTAGTGTATTTAGTGTTTCTCCTATATGCACAGATCCTTGTTTATACCTCTTTGAGGCAATGTGTGTTCAAAACTCGCAGAGAACAATCTGTTATTTCAAACTACACATTGGGAAACCAACTCAAAGTATCAAATAGAGGAATATACTAGGTGGCACAGCGGTTGTCCCATGCCATATACGGTTGAAAATAGCTGTTTCTTTGGTTTGGACCAGGGAGCCAAATGCGGATGAATGCTAGGCTAGAAATACCCACACAGAATCACGTTTTGACGTCTAGCGCCTATGTCACAAATAGTTGGAAAGATGATCGCCCGCCTACGTACGAGTTTGGGAGTTCAACCGCGCAACAGGGTAAATTTTCAAGCTTAAGCGAAAAATGAAAAAAAAAACACGCTCGGTTTTCTGGCAGTTTCAAAATTTGGCGATCTTTTTGCGATCAACAAATTTGGCCGGAAGATGCTGAAAGTGTGACGCCAGCATTTAACTTAAACTTGTCAATCCTCATTCGGCGCTTTTCAACTGTATGCTATCAAAAATGTTTTTCAAAAATCACAATTGCGAGTTAACCAACTCACATCAGCTGTAAAGCGAATTCCATGGGGTTGCCTGGCACGCCGTTTTTCCCATCGGAGTTGGAAGCACTTTGGCTCTGTCCGGACGCAAGGAGCGCGATCCTACGCAACTCGCTCGCGGCGATGGCTAGAGACGACCGCCGGCGCTCTTCGGGTTTACCGTTACGTGACATCGTGCGGACGGTGGTTGTTGCCTAGCTGTCCGCCGGTCTGTTTGTGCTGCCCAGGGGCGAAAGTCACACATATCCACTCACCGCGCGAAAATCGTTAGAGTGCGGAGTGCAACAGGTGTGTGTATGGCAGCCATCAACTTTTCCACACACCACTCCAAAACAAAACATTTCAAAGAATTAGAGTAAAAGAATTATCACGCATTTTTTATCAAAACTGTGTCTGGTTCCAACCTGTACGTGTATAAGAGTGTAATATTATCTATAAATAGTTTATTGCAATACTTAAACACACTTGAGTTTGCGAAGGGTTTGATGGTTCCTGTACGTAACTGACCATAAAAAACAGCTGTTGCACACGACACGCGCGCGTCTCCAGTCAGGACGCCTTCATTTTTTTCAGAGGGGGTGTTTGTGTCATTTGTGACGTCATCTCTACTAGCCTCATTTTCAGACTTCTTCGCTAGGCTTTCTTTTTTGTTTGTGTTTGTGTGCTGTTTTGGTATTTTCCACCAGTTTATCAGTAAGAAGACAATCTATTATTTCAAAATATACATTGGGAAACTGACTCAAAGTATCAAATAGAGAAATAAACTAGGTATCACAGCTAGGGCTGGGTATCGGTACAGCGTACCGGTACAAAACCGGTTTTTCTTATTGGACCGGTCCAGAAAAACCGGACCTGAAAAAATTAGGTGGACCGGATGTTGGACCGATTAGAAAATTAACATATTATTTTATCAGGCATTCACACGTTTTGGCGCTTGCAGTTGGAAGAAAATGACAAGAGTGAAGTAGAGAAGAGTTTATA